>NC_051157.2:212704840-212820398 GCF_013339745.2 Dermacentor silvarum | reverse complement strand
TTCCTCCGGTAGCGTATTACCGGGTTTTTTTTTTTGGTTGTTCTGCTGGCACTACCAGCCTTATTGTTTTTCGCTGCTTCCGCTCCAGCTCGCTGCTTTTGCCTCCGAAATTCTTTTTTTTTTCTTTCAGATTGGTTTTTTCTCGGAATTTGCCTTTGGGTTGTCAGCCTTGATGACCCGTCCTACTTTACTTTCTGATTGGTTTAATGCCCGTTATACCTTACGGTGGTGCGGGCTTTCCCCCACTTTTTTTATTCCTTTTTTCTGAGGGGGACAAACTAAGCCATAGTCGTGCAGGGGTTTGCAAGGCGATCTTGCAGACTACGATGCAAACGCAATCGCTAATGTCGATATCTTGTGAACCATTGTAACTTCGAAAGTAAAAAGAAACCGATGCGGCACGCGTACATTTATTAATCAAACGTGCTTCTTCTATCTAAAAGACCAAACAGATCACTAACTTATTTTTTCAAGCTCAGTTTACAGCAGGCTGTCTTAGGCCGCACTTGGACGGTGCAAGACAAAATGTTCAAGCAACAGTGCACCGCAGCTGACAGAGAGAGAGAGAGAGATAAAACTTTATTGTGTCCATGATGGGGTCTGGGGGCGGCGGGGGTTGGGAGACTAACCCCCAGGTCTCCCCTTCCTCAGACGGCAGCCAGCCCTTGCTTTCTGGCGGCGTCTTCGGCCATCCGGACGGCCCAGAGCTGCTCTTCTGGGTCCAAGCTGAGCAGCAAAGTCTCCCACTGCTCGGCCGTAGTTATGATGCGTGTAGTATTAGTGCGGTGGGTGTTGGTGGGTGTAGCTTTCGGGCATGCCCAGATGATGTGATCGAGGTCAGCGCGTGCCTCGCAGGCTTTGCAGAGTGGGGAGTATGCATCGGGGTATAATCGGTGGTATAGCACGGGGTTTGGGAAAGTTCGCGTCTGAAGTAGTCGCCAAGTGCTGGATTGTGATTTATTCAGTGTTTGTGTGCTGGTGGGTAACGTAATCGCTCTCTGCAGTAGTGGAGGAGGATTTCTCTGAATGTGACCATGCGGTCGCGCGCGTGACAGCGTGACCGCAACGAGCGTCGGCGCGCGTCGGAACTTGTGTCCAGTGGTTGTGTGCCCACTTCCTCCAACCGACGCGAAGCGCTTTGGCTTGTCGACGCGCGCTGAAGCTTGCCGACGCATGCCAGTGGTTAGGGCTTAAATGTTCACGCACGCAAAGAAATAGCGTTGTCGAATATGGCGGCACCCATGGCTCCCGCTTCAGCATGAAGTGTCGTTATGGCTGCGCTTTCCCCCTGGTTGATCGAAATAAGCTTTCCCTTCCTCTAAACTTCCCTGAAACGCTAGTTATGAGTGCATAGCACTACCAATTTCTGAGATCGATCGGCGATTCCGACATCCGTAAGCCTAACGAGACACGTCCACATAGCAACAACAGGATGATCGCTAATAGATTGCCGTAGTTTGGATACGTTTGGCACCTGGCACCAGACGGCGCCCTGTCTTCTAACGTCTTTTTTTACGTTTGCGTTCCCGTACGTTAAAGTAAATGTCTTGGCGGGACGCGCACCGTAACGTCCCGAAAAAGGTGCTTACGTCTAACGTAGGTAAGGCGACAAACGCACTTCTAAAACTGTCGAATTCCTGCATAATGACACTCCTACGAAACCTACCCTTATATAGACTTCTAGCAACATTTTTAGACCGTCTTTATAGTCTATTGTTACTAGAGCCTACCAACAATTATTTGAAATCATTGCAATGGGCTTTAGGCTTCCAAACTCCTTAGTAACTCCCTAGAACCAATTGGCAATCAACATTAATTTGAAACATGTTCATATGCTGTCTGTAAAATTTTTAAGACAGTTAGGTCTGTAAACCTAACTGTCTAGAAACACTTTTGTTTAGACCTCCTATGAGCGTTAATTAAAACTGAAGCATGTTCACACATTATCTGTAAACGTCCTATTAACAATTACTTGCGCTTTCTTTAGACACCCTAGTAACATTGTGCGAACCTACATTGAATAGAAGCATGTTTGTAGACATTGTCAACATCCTACCAGCACATTCTAAAAATAGTTTTTAGGCTTCATCATGATTTTGTCAAATATAAAGGCTAAAGCGTGAGGTTGTCTATGTCGGCGACGACCTTGTAGTGACCTTGGTGAAACTGCGCCATGACGAAAAGTGGCCGATGCCACAAAGGATAAAAGCGTATCTAAAAATGCTCGGATTGACGTCACATTTCTCAAGGATGTTCCTGTCAACAAAGCAAATTAGTGGCTTTGAAAAGAAAATTTCATAAATTTGGTGGGAATCGAACTCGGGCCTCCGCGGTGCGAGACGCGCACGCTTTCATGAAGCCACGGCTGCTTTTATTTTAAATGCGAAGCATTTCTTGGCCAACATTTGCTACTGTGACAGTATCTATCTATCTATCTAGCTGCCTACGTCTTTGTGCTCTCATGGTCACTTCGTTAACTTGGTAGTTACAAGAATTGGCATACTATGACAAGAACATATGATGAACGCAAATGATATGTCATGACTTGAATATCATGACATGCGTGTCATGTAGGTCATGAAACATCCGCCTACGTCATGGTGATCTCATGGTCATTTCGTTAACTTGGTGTGTACCAAAATTGGCATAGTATGACAAGAGTGTATAACGAACATAAGTGATAGGTCATGACATAAACGTCATGACATCCGTGTCATGTAGATCGTGACAATGACTCAGTGAAAAATATTAACACTAAAGAACACTGAAATGGCTTCTGACGTGGGTAATAAGTAAATAAAACACTAAAAGATGATGGTAGAAGTCATAGTCATGACCATGACTGAGCAAAAATGACAATGACTCAGCGAAAAAGGAATAACACACAAAAACCACAGAAATGGGTTCGGACGTGGGTACTGAGAGAAAGAACCCTAAGGAATGGTGGTAGATTTCATAGACATGAGCATTATTCAGCAAAAATGACAATGACTCAGCGAAAAAATATTAATACTCAAAAACCAATGGAATGAGTTCGGACGTGGTAATGATTGAAGGAAAAGGCTAAAGGTGGATTCTCGAAGTCATAATCATGAACATGACTAAGGCTTTCGCCTTAAGGTCTCTTAGGTGTAGCTAAAGGGACTCCTCAGGACTCATGACATGAATGTTATTAGATGTGTGTTATGCAGGCCATGAAAGAGCCGCCTACGTCTTGGTGCTCTCATGGTCGTTTCATTGACTTGTTAGGCTCCCCGCACACTGCTTCGCACAACATCGATTCCCACAGGGCGTGGGATCTGCCAGATTTTGAAGCGAAAGCTTCATTACGCTACGTGGGGCAGCCGTCGGCCACTCAACAATTTCCTCCTTGAGAGCTAGAGGTCAAACCACAAGAGTGCATTAAGGCGCGTTTATAGTCCGACGTTATCGTTGCTCACATTTTGTATTGAATTATTTACGAATTTATTTTTCAGATGTATGAGTATGACAGCCCACAAACAAATATCGTGAAACAAAACACTGGCAGCGTATGCCTTTTATGTTAAATATTCCCAAACTAAATATTAAAAGTGCGAAACAAAAAACTGCCAGCCCTTCCACTGGGGTGGACATGGAAGGCCAGCGAAGCTGTACTCTGGTGGGAATTATGTATTTACGATTATGACTATTAAGATGTGATGCTGTAATTGGTTATTTGAACGAGTAAAGAACGAGAAATATGTATGAGCCGGTGGTTCTCATTTATTTAGTGACCACAGGGAGCATGGCCTTATGGTCGCCACGGTACACCGCCATAGGGTGTACGGCAAAGCTTGGCACGTTCTTCAGAAACACGTCACCAACGCCGCGTGCAGTCGGTGCTAACGCGAGCAAAACGCTGCCACCGTCGACAGACAGACAGACAGACAGACAGACAAAGAACTTTTATTTTGGTCCTGAGAAGACGATGAGTGTCCGCCTAAGGGGACATCGTCTGCGGGCCGCACCCACGATGGAGCCGGGAGGTTGAGTCTCTCGGCGATCTCGCGGGCTCTCTGGACAGCCCTGAGCTGCTCTTCCTTGGCGGAGCTGGTGACGAGCCGGAGCCAGTCTTCCTCCGAAGAGGGAGACCCTGAGCCCCCGCGCAAATCTAGGCACTGCCAGAGCATGTGTTTAAGAGTGCAGCTGGGATGTCCGCAGCGCGGACAGCCCGGATCGATGCCTTCTATAAATTTTGAATAAATAAATGGAGATGGATAAGTCCCCGTCTGCAGCATTCGCAGGGTGATTGCCTGTGGTCTGTTTAGGTGTGGGTTGGGAAGCGGAAACTTCCGACGCCCCAGTTGATAGTGCTTGCAGACCTCATTAAAAGTGAGAAGAGTGTCCATTTGCCACTGCCCTCCCCCGGCCTCCGATTGCCCACTTCCGGCGCGGCGAGTGAGACCTCGCGCCTGGAAGTGTGCAAGTTCGTTGGCGTTGGGAACGGCTTCATGAGCATCGCTGCCCATGTGACCGGGGAACCAGATTAAGTGCTTTTTGCCTGTCCAAGATGCAGCAGAGCTAACGCGAGCGGCTTCCTTGCATACCGAGCCTTTCATGAATGCTCTGGTGGCAGCTCGCGAATCTGTGAAGATAGTGGAACGATTCGTGGTGGCCATGGCGATGGCTACGGCCACCTGTTCGGCTTTGTCGGCGTTCGTATATTTAAGCGTAAGCGACGTCAGCAGCTCCCCCCGCAGCGAGGTAGCCACCGAAACAAAGTGATTGGGAGCTGCGTATTGCGCAGCGTCAACGAAGGCAACGTTGTCCTCAATCTTAGCCGCTAGGTTAAGAAGGGCCCTGGCTCTCGCTTTACGTCTGCCGTAATTGTGTTCAGGGTGCATGTTTCTAGGTATCTGGGATACCGAATACATTTCCCTGACTTTAACGGGGAGCGCGCACTCCCTCTGTCTGGTGATGCTGAAACCTTACCGATATACGCTAGTAGCTGTCTGCTGGCTTCCGTGGAAGCCAGTCTTGCAACTTGTGCTACCTGTTGTGCCTCAACTATCTCATCAAAGGTGTTGTGGACGCCTAGCTCCAAGAGTCTTTCGGTACTGGTGTTCTGTGGGAGACCCAGTGCCTTTTTATGCTCTTGCGAATGATTGATTCTAGTCTAGCCTTGTCCCTTCTACTCCACTTGTGGGCCAGGGCTATGTATTTAATGTGGCTTATGAGGAAGGCGTGGAAGAGTCGCCGAAGATTCTCCTCCGATAACCCCCCTCGTTTGTTGGCCACCCTCGTGATTAACTTTGTCATGGAATCAGCTTTGGTTGCAATACGATCTAAGGTGTAATCATTACTGCCGTCCTCCTCCAGGAACATGCCGAGGATTCTGACTCTTTGTACGACCGGGATAACGGATCCGTTTTCAGTGGTGATAGAGATATCGGGAGGTTTCCCTTTCTTTGCACCGATTGTAGGTCGGTATAGTAGCAGTTCCGATTTCTTAGCCGACAGGGAGAGTCCTGCCTTGTTGAGAAAATCCTGAACGACTCTGATCGCTGTTTGTAATTTCTCTTCGATCTGCCCGTCACTACCTCTATCGCACCAGACTGTAATGTCGCCGGCGTTGAAGGCATGACCGAGACCTTCAATTTCGGCCAGGTTGCGGGAGAGAGCTCCCATGGATAAGTTGAATAAGAACGGGGAGAGGACTGCCCCTTGCGGGGTGCCTCTGGATCCGAGATCAAATGTTTTCGAGCCCAGAGTTCCTAGGCGAATGATGGCTTTTCTGTCTTTAAGACAGGAGCTGACGTACTTGTAGAACTTTTCGCCCAGACCCGCTTCTTTAATGGAATCGAGTATGTGAGCATGTGTTACCTTGTCGAAGGCCTTTTCCAGGACCAGTGCCAGAACGGCTCTGGTGTCTCTGGAGGCCTTGTCAACGATCTTGTGCTTTATAAGTATCATAAAGTCCCGTGTGGACATGGATGGTCTGAATCCAATTTGATTAAACGGAAGGAGATTCCTTTCGTCAGTGAATTTAATGGCCCTATTGAGAATGACGTGCTCGGCGACCTTCCCCACACACGAAGTGAGTGAAATCGGCCGGAGCGAGCCAATCTCTAAAGGTTTCCCCGGTTTCGGGATGAGGATTACAGTCGCGACGCGCCACTCCAGTGGTACCTCGCCCGTCTCCCAAACCTGAATGATGCTATTCGTGAGGAGCTCGATGGCCCCGTCATCCAAATTCTTCAAAAGTTTATTTGTGATCCCATCGGGACCCGGTGCTGATCTGCAATTGAGTTCGTATAGTACCTCTCTCACCTCCGCGCACGTGAAGGGGGAGCCCAGAGGGTCCGTTCCGTTCTCGTGCGTCGCAGGGGGGTAGTCATTGTTTGAACCGGGTTCAATACAGAGGTATCTCGAAGCCAGATCATCTGTAATTTGGTTCTCGGTCATGCCAGAGTTTTTTAAGTTATGAATGAGTCTATCGATAGTGAGCCGCTGATTGGCTTTGGATTGTTTGTCCCCAAGCAGATGCTTGAGGATGTTCCACTTCGCACCGCTCCTCATTTGCCCGTCGACGGCATTGCATACTTCGTCCCATTTCTGCCGAGCGAGCGTTTGGCTATGCTCATCAATTTTCCTATTAAGCTCTGCAATCCTTTTGCGTAGGCGTCTATTTAACTTTTGTGTTTTCCATTTTGCCTGTAGCGTGTTTTTGGCTTCTAGCAGATGTGCTAATCGACTGTCCATGCGCTCTACCTCTTTGTCCGTCTGTACTTCCTTTGTGGAAGCAGCAACGTCTTCTTTGAGGCGAGCGAATAATTCCTCTAACGAGCTGTAATCAGTCTCGTCCTGCTTTCTGATATTTCTAAAGAGGTACCAGTCCGTTACTCTGAATTTTCTGAGCGGCGGTGATGAGACCCTTATCGCGAGGCTGCTGATGTAGTGATCACTGCCGAGGTTCTCTTGTAAATTAGTCCACACGGGTTCCTCCGCATTCCTAACCATAGTCAGCTCAGGCGTGGTATTTCTGCTGACCGAGTTGCCAATTCTGGTGGGATATCTTGGATCGGTGACCAAGGTGAGACCGCAAGCTGCGATCTGTGCCACGAGGGCCTTTCCCTTGGCTGTGTCCTTCAAGTATCCCCAATCTTGGTGTTGTGCGTTAAAGTCCTCTGCTATGATGAGTGGATGATTGCCTGCAATTTTACATGCTTTCTGGAAGAGAGCGTTAAACGTCTCCTTTCTGTCGGCTGGTGAGCTGTACACGTTCAGAATGAAAACGGATTGTTTGAGTCTATCGTTTGCGATAAGCTCGATCATGATGTGTTCAACTTTCAAGTCTGGCCTAACGTCGTGACGTAAATAGGCGAGATTCTTTGAGACGAATGCCGCTACTCCCCTTTTGCCCTCCGAAAAGTGTGCTTCCGCACGATAGTCGCGAAGAGCGATCACGTCGGTGAGCGTTTCCTGGAGGAGGATAACTGACGGCCTTTCGTTAGCAGAACTAAGTAGTTGTTGCAAGACTGCCTTCCTTTTGCGGAAGCTGGCGCAATTCCATTGCCAGATGACTAGATTGCTTGCGTTAGCCATTTTACTTACGCGGTGTGGGCGTACCGGGCAGCGCGCGCTGCCTGTCGGATTCTAAAATTTGGAGCCTCGCGGTGTGCTCGGTCAGTTGGAGCTTGATAGGGCTAATTTCGGTAACTATGTCCGATCTTAGCTGGTCAAGCAGTTGTTTGACGGCCGAGACGTTAAGCGTCTCCTCGTCCATGGGCTCGGGGCCCGCCCTGCGTTTAGCGCCTCTGTTAAGAGAGGTGGCGGCTGCTGCAGCTTGGCCGCCGATCGCGCGTTCTCTCTGCTACCTTTCTTGCGATAGTGATCTAATCTCAGATAATTCCTTTCTAAGAGACGCGTTTTCGCGCTCTAGTGATTGAATTTTGGCTAGCGTTTTCTCTTGGAGTTGCCCTTGTTGCGCAGGGGCATGGGTCTCACCTGTTTTGGTTGCCTTGTCCGCCCAGGTGGGTTGTGAGTTGTTCCGGACCTGGGATCCGCTCCTGGATCTCTATCTAGAGCGTTCCGCGGTGGCGTTCCTGGGAGCCTGGGTGGTGGCGCTCCTGGGTGCCTCCGCAGGTGGCGTTTCGGCTGGAGCGGGGATTCCCCGACCCCCAGCGTTGCTCGTTGCGTTCTTCTTCTTGTTGCCGCCTTTCCTCCTTCTTGTACGTCGTCTCCTGACGACCTGAGCGCAGGGGGTAGCGACGCTACTCGCTCAACGTAGACGTGCCTTCGCATCGCTCCGGAGGAAAGACCTGAATGCCAAATTATTCAACAAGGTACAGCTCTCAGACACAGGTCAGCTCGTCTAGTACGTTATCCGAACCTCCTGGCCAATTTCTGTTCTGCTCGGACCAACATATTGTGAGTTTCAGTAGTTTTGTCACGGACCTGGCAGGGCGCCCAGCTAGCCCTAAACGCTGGGAGTGTACGCCTTCCGTCAAGTAAGCCAAAGGCCCGGACTCCTGCAGGCAACAATGGCTCCAAAATTTGTCACCGACGCTGATGGATGGACTACCCGAGCATCAAAACGTTCCCAAGGTACGCAGCACGTTGCAACGCTTATTTTGCGTCCACCAACTGGCCTTTTCCTACCTCAATGGAGCCCACGAACGCTTCACGACGCGCTGAGCGTCTCAGCGGCCCTGACCGCTGCAGAGGCTCGCGCCGCTACAGTAGACATCAAAAATGAAAAGAACTTGGCTATAATAAGCAGTGATGACCCTTCGGCGACGGAAAAGCTCCAGCGTATTAACGAAACCACCCTTAATGGCAAAACGTACCCAGTCCACATCTATATCGCATCGCCCCACAACTCGTGCAGAGGAGTAATTCACAACGTGGAACTGAACACCCCAACCGAAGAACTGATGCGAGAACTCCGAGCCCCCAATTATGAAATTATTGCGGCTCGTATGATGGGTAAAACATCCACTGCAATCATAACTTTCAAGGGCTCGCATGTACCACGCCAGGTCATCTTCGGCGGAGGTGTATACCGCTGCGTCCCTCACCGACCCAAGGCGCAATTTTGCTCAACATGCTTTGCTATAGGCCACAGATCAGACGTCTGCCGTGACAGTGGAAAACCAAGGTGCAGAACATGTGGAAAAACGGTCGGGGATCCTGTAGATGATCATGACTGCAAACCCGGCTGCCCTAATTGTGGCAAGGACCACAAGGCCGACGACCCGACTTGTGAAGTGCGACAAGCAGCTGATAAAGCGGTCAGAGAGGCGGCCTACCTGAAGCGTTTACAACAACGTGAGGACGACAAACAAACGAACACAGTCACCATCGCAAGCCGAAGCCCAAGCCCAAAACGGAACTCCGACAACATATCGACAGACAGAAGCCGTCAACAGTCCCGGGGCCGCTGTCCATCCAGGGGCCGCAGTCCATCCAGGGGCCGCAGCCGATCCAGGGGCCGCAGCCGATCCAGGGGCCACGGCCAGTTCGGGGTCCCCAGCCAGTCTGGGAACTACAGCAAGTCCGGGAGCCGCGTCCAGTCCGGGGACCGCAGCAGGCCCGGAGGACGCAACCAGTCTCCGGATCACAGCCAGACCCGAGGCCAACAACAAGAGCAACCCACAATCCAGCAAAACGTGAGTCAGTCATCCGGCACCTTCCCTTCCCTCACCCTCACCTCTGCATCTAAAGTTCAGTCACGAGCTCAGAAAGTAGCCAGGGATTATAAGAACGCCCTACTTCAAACTCGCAGATCAATTCGAACGTCAACACTAGCTTCACAATCACTAGAGCCTACCGAGGAAATGGACATGCAAGCAGAAGCACACCCACCTGAAGCCACACTATTAAGTGACACAGCACAACCCCTTGCACAAGTAGAGCCAGCGTCCCTGCAACCAGCGATGAAAAAGGCTAAATACCATAGCACAGCCTTACAAAACCTTGAAGCCCAATTTCAGCAACTAAAGGACGAAATGAAAGAAATGCAAACCAATCTAGAGGCCAAGATAGCTGAACAGGTTGCTGCCCAAGTTGAAGCGGCGCTAAAAACATATACTCAACAAATAATGAGCCAAATGCGATCCCTGTTCAACGAGCTACTAAGCAACCAGGCTGAGGCAATGGTCTCCAAACAAGTACATGCTGCGATGGCCACATTACCGCGCCCGGAAGAGTGCGATCGACCCAAAGCACGTCGATCTACCAGCGTAACGCGACCCACTCCTTACCCTACAGCGGGCACTCCGCAGAATCATCAATAGAACAATGGCGCAAAATCTGGTGGTGTGGCAGTGGAACTGTAGAGGGATTGCTCGAAAACGCGGCCTTCTCACGCAGTACATTGCCGCTCAAGATCGTCGACCAGACATTCTCCTTCTCCAAGAAACTAACCAACCACCTCACGTTACAGGCTATACGACGTATAGCCATAATTCGACACTGGCCATTCTGATTCGCAAAGATATAGCGGCAAATATTGTCCACAGCACGGAACAGAGCCTCACGGTACGCGTCTTCCCAACTAAGATAGACAAGAGGAAGGCACACCCCCAGCTATTTATCACGAATATCTATAGCCCGCCCAAACAGAAAGTAGACTTCTTCAAGGAGGTTGCGAATCTGCGGCCAACGAAATATTTCGATCATCTAATAGCAGGCGATTTCAACGCACCACACACGTCATGGGGATACACAAAAAACTCCCCCAAAGGATCCGCGCTACTACATCACATGCAACAGGCCCAGCTAACTCTCCTTAACGAGACCGACTCCCCAACGCGGCACGGAAACTCCGTAGAAAGAGATACCATGCCCGATCTCGCCTTCATTAAAGGACGACTGTCAGCGCAATGGGTTAACACGCACGATACGTTAACGAGTGACCACACCCTCATACAGATATTTCTGCAAGTCAAAGGATTCCCAAAGCGCCAGCGCAAACATCGCCTCACGGACTGGGATGAGTTCCGCAAGCAACATGAAGACTTCCAAGACATGAACCTGAAAGATTGGGTAGAGATGCTCCGGCAACGAATCCAGACTCACACGAAGGAGATCATAGAGAAATGGGAACAACCCAGCACGGATAAACATCTCCTTCATCTCTGGGAAGCACGGCATGCCCTCATTAAGAGATGGAAAAGAAATAAGCTCAATCGGAAACTACGCTCACGCATTAATAAGGTCAACGAGGAGATCGTCGACTACACTGAACACCTCACTCGTGAGCAGTGGCACGATACGTGCAACAAGCTCAACGGCACACTGAATATGAGCTCCACATGGAACCTCATCCGATCACTCATTGACCCAACCCAGACAAAGACGGAAACGTCCCATAAGCTCCGCAAGCTGCTAGAAACATTTGAGCAGACCGACGAACTATTCGACGAGCTTAGAGCAACACACGTTGCGGATCGAGCTCAACCACAATATGCAGACTACGCAAGCGCAGAGCCAGAAAATGAGAGCCTCATTGGCCCCATCACAATGGCGGAATTACAGCGTGCCCTAGCAGAAGCAAAGCCGAATAAAGCACCAGGACCAGATCTAATTACGACAACACAGCTTCGCAACCTTACAGAAGCCGATCATGCGTACTTACTTCAGCAAATGAACAATATATGGGACACGGGCTGCTTGCCAGAAGAATGGAAGACAGCCAGCATCATTTTCATTCCAAAGCCTGGCAAGCCCCAAGCCATAGCGAATCTGCGTCCAATATCGCTAACATCATGCGTCGGTAAGCTGATGGAGCGTATCGTGCTTAACAGACTTCTTAGTCACCTTGAGAAACGCCAACACCTACCCTATAATTTGATTGGATACAGGCATCACTTATCTACTCAAGATGTCCTGCTGCAGCTCCACGAAGAAATCACGAAGGAAACAAGCAGCGCTCAACTTAAAGCCATTCTTGCTATCGATCTCAAGAAAGCTTTTGATTATGTTGACCACGATGCTATACTGCAAGAGCTCGAAGCTACTGGCTGCGGGACAAAGCTTTATAATTATATAAGGGACTTCCTACGGAGTCGCACATACACGCTACGAGTAGGCGACACCACCTCACAACAGTATCCCCATCCGCAGAGAGGTATCCCGCAGGGTTCAGTGATCTCGCCCACACTCTTTAATCTTGCCATGTGCGTGATCCATAGAGCACTGCAAGACATCCCCGACATCAAATATGCGATCTACGCAGATGACATTACCATCTGGATCAAGAGGGGCTCGCCAGGACACATCCAAGAAACTCTCCAACAAGCAATGAACAGGGTACATGAGGCTGCTCAGACCATTGGCCTTAGATGTGCGCCGGAAAAATCTCAGTTGCTACTGGTTCACCAAAAAAGATGGCAGCCGCCCACAATACAAATTGTAAACGACGGCGTGTCGATTTCTCAACCGAACTGCATTAAAATACTCGGTCTCCATATCCAGAAAGATGGAGGTCCGGCTGCGACGGTGCAGCACTTGCTCAGGCAGGGAGAGCAGGTGCTGCACATGATGCGTAGGGTCTCCAACCGAACCAATGGAGTGAAGGAGGCTGATATGCTGCAACTACGAAACGCACTAATTATGTCGCGCCTGCGGTACCATCTGCCCTATACCAATCTCCGCCAACAAGATATCAATCGGCTTGATGCTCTCATCCGAAAGGCGACAAAGCTGGCCATCGGCATACCGTTTAGTGCCAGCACTAAGCTCCTCCTTGACATGGGTGCCCATAACACGGTGGCGGAACTAATCAGTATTCATCGCCGTCGCCAAGAACTCCGTTTGCAGCACACAAGTCAAGGCAGGCACATCCTCCATAGCATCGGTCACCATCCACGAGCTTCGCGTACTGTGGACACGCGCCCAATACCACCAAAACAACTGGAACTCCTTACCATAGCTCCACTGCCTCGCCACATGAATCCCGAACGAGACAAGGAGAGGAGACGCCAGAGAGTTGCCTACTTCAAGAAGTATACGGCAAGATACACTGAGGGCATCTACTTCTACGCTGATGCTAGCGTTGGGGAATATGGCTCCGCTATAGCAGTCGTGAATAATAACCTCCAAACTATACAGACGGCGGTACTTCCAGAGACAGATACGACCTTAGCGGAGCTGACGGCCATCGCAATAGCGATCAAACATATGCCCCCTAGCAACTCAGCCTACCCACGAATCATATTTACCGACTCCATGGCGGCTTGCAGAAAATTGTTGCACAACGATGTCCCGGCGCACATTTCCGCACTTATGCAAGAGCACCTACAGGAGCCTTTAGAAATCATCTGGATACCTGGTCACGACGGGATGCCGGGAAATGAAAGAGCTAATCAGCTCGCCTGCGAGACTCTGAACCAGGCGCCCGACATTCCGCAACCAGCCCAGACGACAAGGTGGGCTCCTCTGCTTCTGCGGCCTTATCAAGATGCAAGGCGAAAGTTTCCTAAGCTTAGCAAAGAGCTCACCCGTGATCAGGGTGTACTCATCCGTCAGGCCCAGAGTGAAACACTCCCTACGCCAGCTCGAATGCACCTCCTCCGCGGGCTATTACCTGAGGATCCCCCACCCTGCCGACACTGTGGCGAACACCCGAACACATCCCATATCCTCTGGTCCTGTGGACCGCCCCCACCTCCCCTGCCTGCCCCTACAAATATTTCCCTTAAACCCCATGCCGGGTGGCTGACAGAAGCCACCAGCACCGACGACCAACGGTACCTTGCGGCGTTTATCGGTGCTGCACTGAAGAATGCCGCAAGCGAGGCTCTGGACTGAGGGCTTTTTCACCACCCCACCCAACATGAAAATAAAGTGTTTCTCTCTCTCTCTCTCTCTCTCTCCTGACGACCTAAGGAACTTGATATCTGTTTTTGCAGGTTCGGTCGCCGGTGAGGTGAGCGTCTCCGCAGAGCGCGCACTTCGGTTGCACGCATTCGTGTCCGTTGGTGGTTTGCAAAGTTCCACACTTTTCACACACTTTTTCGGTTGGTCTGGGGCAGACGTCCTGCCTGTGACCTACTCGGCCGCAGTTGCGGCAAGTGTCTATTTGCCTCTTGTACAGCGTGCAGCGTACCATGTTGGGGCCGCAGCGGACGTAGTTAGGCACTTTCATGCCATTGAACAGTATGATCACGGTAGTCGACTCCTTTATGCGCCTTACTCCGAGCACCATCGGGTTTCTGGGTGTGACAAAAAGACTTTGCAGCGCAGCTTCAGCAAGATCGGCATCAATGCCTCTGACCACGCCTCTACAGTTATTACCCGGAGGCGTAATGTAAGCCGCGATAGGGTGCCGTTTATCCGCCAGGATTATCGCCCGGACCTGGGAGTATGCATTGGCGTTCTCTTCGGAGGGTGTGCTTATAACGAAGATATTCTGCATGGCATTCGCACACACGATATCCTCCTCGACGGCCGCCGGGGGCAGCCTGGCCGCCATTAAAATGGCGTGCGTGACTTTGATTTGACTGCATCCCCCTGGACGGACGACAACTCGAAAGTGGGATTTGGGCAGGCGCGGTAGCCTGGAGGCTGCGGCAACATTTCTTAGCTGGCCGGCTTGTTTGGCGCCAACGCGGGCGTCGTTTTGCCTTGCCTTGTGCGTCTCATTCTCGACGCGGGTTTTGTCCGCGTTCCGCTTTCGGTGAGCGGTAATTCAGCCGTTGGACTCGGCTTCCTCTTTGGAGATTTGCTCTCCCACTGCCATTTCCTCGTGAGGCATGGCGGAATTTTCTAGAACGTTCTTGGGGGTCGGCCGAGCCGATGTCGTACTAAGCCCAGATAGACTTAACCCTCGGTGTCGGAGAAAGGACCCACAAAAAAGGTTTTAGTGGACCTACCGTGATAACTGCGGTATCCAACTGTTCCTTGCAACTTCCCGGAAAGGTTCCCGTAGAAATTTTGAGGGAAAAACACATTGGACCAAGTAGATCAACGTCGGTTGGCGGAGTCGATGCGGACACGTCCAAACGCCACGCCGCCATGAGCGTCTCTCCACCGTCGACAACAGTTGTGCGCGTTGTTTGTGTGACCGCACACAACCGCACACAACCGCTGTCAAAGCGCTGGCTACGTGACGAACGGCTAAACGCCGTTGTCGACACTGTTAAGGGAGAGGCGGGCGAGAGCCCAGATTGAGTCGGTGGCAGAGGCCGGCAGGGCTGTGCGCATGCGCCGCAGTGGGAAAGCGGGCACGCACACGCACAGTCTAGGTAAAGTCTGTAGATATTTTTTCGCTTAAAATCTAGGGACTTTAAGTCTAGGGTGCCTCGATGCCCTCCTCGCCCACCACTCCCCTTCCATTGGGAAGTCGCGTTTGGTCTACGCGGTGCGTTCGCTCGGGCAGTCGTCCGCGACTCAACAGTTTTCACCTTGAGAGCTAGAGGTCAAACCACAAGAGAGCATTAATACGCGCTTAGAGTCCGACGTTATCGCCACGCGGGCGAGCGTCATCAGACGCCGGGTGTTTTGGAGCGCATTGGCCGCGCGTCCGATTACGCTGGCGGCGCCAGTACGTCGAACCATCGGTCGAACTATAGCCGCTGTTCTCGCCAATGTGACATAACGTGTGCGCGCGTTCACGCTACGTCGGACTATATTTAGGGTTTTACGGAGCCCCGAAAGGAGACATTGCCGCCGTTGCTCGAGCAGAGTTGGGCCCGGCTGCGAGTGGAAACCAAGTCTCGCTACTTTACTGATCACCGGAGTGTCTTCATAGGCATACAAATGATGAATATACACTCTATTCATTGCAAACATGTCTGTATATCATTACGAAACCACACCTCGGCCACAGCTCGACAATGGGCCTAGCCAGGGCAGTGAAGCTTTCGCTATCAACCAGGGTTAACCAATGCTAAACCACACCAATTTTTTTATGGCCAATAGGTTTTATTTTCCTTTAAGTCCCCGCTTCCCTGGTGAGCAACTTGTCACATCTCATCATCTGCGTCCGATTCTTCAAGTGCAGTCTTGGCATGTGTTTCTGCTTCATGGTAGACATCCTTGGGCACAAACTCGTGCTACCCATCAGACTCCTTGCAGACCCAGCTGAGCTCCAGCTCAAAGTTCTTGTCCTTGACCTCGTCATGGAGAACGTAGATGATCCTGGCCGCTTCCTTGATGAGTTGCCTGCAGTCCAGGTCTTTTGAATTCAGCTTCTCCATCTCAGTCTTGGCAGCTTGGCGTGCCTTGCCGATGGCGCATCCAAAGTAGCCCCATGATGTGCCCGATGGATCAATGCAAAAGAGCTGTGGCCCGTCCGTGTCGCAGCTGCCAAGAAGCACGCCGCAGCCAAAGGGACGCACCGCACTGTACAGGGTGTACGCATGCATGTGCAGACCAACGCGCTCCTTCAGGTAGCTTAGGGGGATGGCTGAACCGTACTCAGAACGGTAGTTGGATGCTTCCACGCGTGCCGTCTCCACCACCTGTTTGGCGTCAGCGAGGAGCCCCGCAACAGCCACTCCTACGTGCTTGTCGACGGTGAAAATACGCTTGTTAGCTCCTGCCTCGTACAGCTTCGAGGTAACGAGCTTCTCGACGGCAAAAACGAGTCCGTCGCGGCCTCGCAGGGCTACGGCCGTGCCGCTATTCTCGACCGCCTTCTGAGCGTACTCCACCTGAAACACGCGCCCGTCCGGCGAGAATTGCGACGCCGAGAGATCGTAGCCCGTTCCGATTGAACTCATCGCTGCCCGTTAACGGTAAAACTGGGCCCTCGTCGAGATTTCGTTACACAAAGAGACCGGCAATGACCGCAAGCAACGTCGTGCTTCCACATCCGCGGCTGTGGCTTAGTAAAGCTGTGCCTAGTGCGTTCCTAATTGCACACGCCACGCGACGTGTCACAGAGATGCGTCACACACACGTTACAGAGACGCGCTCCTGCCACTGCTCGCGCGTTCGTCATCTTCTTCCACAGCTGGCTGCGATGCCGCTGATCATGCCAGCGTTCCCATAGTGCTCCTGGCACTCGTGCCACTGCTCGCACGTTCGTCATCGTCTTCCACAGCTGGCAGGCTTTCGCCTTCACGTTTTACAAGCGTGTAACACTTGCCTACTTTAACGCGATAGCGTTAAGGGCCCCGTGTCGCAAAAAATCTGGCGTCGGCGTTGGTGTCGGCGCCGGCATCCGCGGCTGAGAAAATCATTCGCGGGGCCCTCGAGAAACGCAGGGCCTCCGAATATATTTAGGTATATGTATAGCGCACGCCTTCTTATATGAATTGCGATATATGCGGGTCATATTGCCACACCATTCTATCATTAATGTTGCTCATACCTTGTCTTGCGTTCTTGACAAAGCCATTCCTCGGAATTTTGAAAATGACAATCCAGAAACGAATGTCATGAAACAAAACACCCACAGCGCATGCCTTTCATAAATCTTCTCAGACTGAAATATTAAAAGTACGAAACAAAAACGGAAACCTGGAAATTATGCAATTTTTTGGCGCGGACGTGAAATATCTCCGGCATTGCCCCACGCAAGAGGCGGCGTTTCTACCGGAAAGCTCGCCTTCGTGCATTGCGTTCGCCGCCAGTGTTTCGCGATAACCATTACGGTTGCTTAAGCTGCAGTTGTCGTCGGGAAGCGTGAGAAGCAGTCAGGGATCTTTGAGTGCTATCGTGTTCCACTCTTAAAAGCGAAGCTTAAGCGTCTTCCAATTTTTAAGCGAAGCTTTATAGACTCACAAGTGTCGGCGGGGGTGGTGGTGGTGTCACGCTGAAAGGTGGGCCGATCCTGGTGATAGTGCAGAAAGGGTCCAAGCTGAATGGCACATACCAGGGACAAAAAAGAAAGAGAAAGAAAAAAAGTGAAAAAGAAAGAGAGAGAGAGAGAAAGCGAGAGAGAAAGATAATTAGAGAAAGAAAGAGAAAGAAATAAAATCACCACGGAGGTCAGATACACACACGACAATTGAGCTTCGCTTACTCCATTTTCTCCTCAGGGGAAAGGCTGGTTATATTTTTCAAGCCTCCTACCAGCATTTTGCCTTTAGCCATTCTAGAAACATTGTCCACAATTGGTCACAGTAGGTGAATAAAAACATATTCAACGCTCCTTATAAAATTATACTACTAACCTGGTAATTTATAACATGAAATCACTCAGTATACCAGCGTACCACCCTATAATGCTCAGCGCCGCAACTATTCCTTCATTTATTGGGTGCCACTAACGACGGTTAGTTTTATGTATGCATTTATGCGATCTTACTGGAGTATTGATAAATTATCTAAGGTCGTGACGCGCTGTGCAGTTGAAGACACAGGGGGAGAAAGGAGCTACTGTAAATTAAAGTGAGATAAATTGGAAACGTTGCAAAGATTGCCAACAGACATTTTTTACATTATTAAATCAGTCAAACTTGGGAACAGCAGAAATTAAAATGTAGTTGTGCGAAGCTGCTTCAGCATTCTGGGCATTAGTTGCAGGTGCACCTTAGCTATAATGGATATGTTTCTTTCTGTGAGCTTGTTGCTGTGAGATTCTGGGTGTTGTATCCTGAAAGAAAAAGGAAGTGAGTAAGGGCTCTGTTATGCTCCGACGTTCACAACGCGCGCGCTCGCCGGCGTTCGTTTCGTCGCGTCACGAGGCAGATGCCTTGGCCAAGGAGGCACACGGCACGGACACGGCACCCAGCCAGGCGGTCGTGTCATCGGACTACTCCAGGAGCACCTTGCAACGACTGCTGCTGAGCTGCCACCCCGACGCACGCGTGGCAAGGCGGAGCCCTCCGACACGGCTGCCTGACAGGGGACTGACCAGAAGGGAGAGATCCCTCCTACTACGCCTTCGGATTGGCTGCTGCTGGACAGCCGCCCGAAGCTTCCGCCTGGGAAGAGCAGACTCCCCAGCCTGCTCTATGTGCGGGGCAGACGAAACACTGGAGCACCTCCTATGTTCCTGCCCCGCACCCGACCAACACCGCAGCACCATGGTGGCTCAACTCCGCCGCATGGGCCTACCTTCTGGTACCAGCACGGACCTGCTGCATCCAGCCCGCAATCCCAGCCAAGTGTTCAAGGTGGTCCTCGGCTACCTTGCGGACACTATGCTGGCTGACCGGCTGTAGGGACACCCTGCCCGAGACGAGGACGACTGCCCTCTCCCTTCCACCCTTCTCCCACTATTTCCTTCTTTCTCCCCCCCATTCCCCTCCCCTCAGATGCTGAGCCGTGCTCCCTATAAGGGCTGCAGAAATATGCGTCTTTTCCCACCTCGAACCTCTCTCTCTCGGCGATGCCACACCAGGCGCAAATCCGCCTGCCCTATAGGCACCGGGCGGCCGTTGTAAGGTGCCAGCGGCGCGCCGGCGATATGCTGGCGAACAGCGCCGCGAACGGAAGCTGTCAGAGCACTGGCATGTGAAGCAGACGACGGGACGAAGGCGCTCGGTGCTTCAGAGATTTCGCACTGCGGGTTTTAAGGGCTGACGCACCGGAAAACGCATTTTCGTGTGTCTGCTTTTGAGAAACGTCGTCACTTGTACGAGGCAGATAACATTCGTGGCATCAAGTAGTATATAAAGCAGAAAAACGAGCGCAAATTGCGATGCAAATGAAGCACGCGAACGGAGCTCACCGCGGCAAGCTAAGACGTGGAACTCGTGCAGTTATATTCCAGATGTTATTTTGCTGTGCGCGTTAACATTCTCGCGTATTTAATCATGTAAATAGGCGAAGAACGCAAAAATTACGGACAGAAAAAAAGGAGACGTACGTCTTCCTTAATCCGTTTCTTGAGCTGCTTCGCCGATCGCACATGTGTCAGTAAGTTCCCGTTCTCTGTCGATCCCTTGTAGTTCTTTTATCTTTGCAATGCTTCCGCATTCTTAATTGCTTATAAACTAGCCTAATTTTCAGTCACGGCCCATTTTATATAGCTTAGCGCGACGGGAGCCGTCGGTGGCGGCGAGTGTGAACACGCCAATGCGTTGGCGTTCGCCGTCGATGCACAACACAGTCATGTGCCGGACGCAACCAGCGTTGGGAATTGCTAGGAGGGAAAATATACATTAAAAGAAAGACTGATACACTGATAAGACGGCAAAATGACTACAAATCTGAGTGTTCGCCTTCGGTAATTCCCAAGCTCCGGAGCCGTTACACTGCGGAGGCGAAGACAGGCAAGTGGGACACGAAGCTCTTGCGTATGAACGGCTCTTATTAACGTTAGAACAACTAGACTATACCAAATCAGCGTCGGAAATGTACAGTGCCCAGCGATTGAAGCGCTGGCAGCGCGCAGCTGCCACCGTTTTTTTTTCTTTTCTTTTCGCGCCCCAAGTGAGCGCCGTGTGACCAAATGCAGTCGTAATGCGTTACGAAGGTTTCCGCTTTCACTCTACACCGCAATGCATCAGTTTGGCGTCCCCAGCGCTTACAGTCAGTGCAAAAAGCGCTGGCGACCATACGATTCGAGTATCGCGTTTCAATTGCTGAGCACTGTACGCGCTGTTGCCTACAGACCGCACATATACAGACTTTCCGCCTGAAAAACGCGATGCCGCGATAAACAACGATTGAATTTAATGGCTTAACCAGCTTCAGTCATGTTTCAGTATCTGTTGGTGCAACCAAAAAACTGTCAGTTTCGCCCTAAGGGCGAAGCAATGAATGCGATAGCAACACAGCAATGTCATACGAAGTAAGGTGAGCGGCTTTGGTAGCAATATGAATTGTAGTAAACATGAGCTGATTGAGTGAGCAGGTGTGCTGCGGCGTAAGTAGACCGACATGAAGAGAGACTCGATGACCACGAGAAGGCGCGTGTGAAACGGTGGTGTTGATGAGAAGCGCTTCCCGTGGGCAGCGCGTGCGAAGGGACATACATGTAGCGCTGCACTGCCGATATGGGCAGCATTGCATGTGTAGCGTGCGTTGGAAAATGTGGCCCAACTATTACTAACTGAATGAACAAGCGTGGTGTGAGCGCGCACAAACAAACATGAATAGATCACACTGAATGACTGTAGACGACTGTCCAAACGCTGGCAGCAAGCGCATACGCCGCAGCGGGCGAGGTACGTGCGGTCTATCGCTTCAACGGAAACTGCGCGGCGAATGCACAGCGCATACAAAGGTCAGAGCCGTGTGAAGATAAGAGATGGTGCGGGCGAGCGCCGAGCGCAGTTGTTGGCAGAGTAGAAGCACCCCCCCCCCCCCCCCCGCTCCCTCCGGCGCTGGCTTCCCGCTTCCTTGCTTGCGCGTGGGAGATTGAGTGCGTTCGCTCTCCGTGATAGCGCGCGTCCCCGCACGCTTCCGCTCGGGCATACGGCGCGCGGCGAAGATTTTATCTATACGGAACCTCACGGCGACGCCGACGGCAGAAATCCGGTTGAAGTGTCCATATAATTGCTATCGCAATAAAACGCAACATGTTTGATCAGACTTGGTTTCAAGGCAGCGCCTGCTGCACGTGGCACGGCCGCCACATGCCATTACATTTGCGGCGCCGCCGCATGAAGGCGCCACCGGTCCAAATTCATGCCGCGCCCGGTGCCTATGGTCCAACGCGACGCGGCCCGAGGCAGCGGCCGCACCTCAGTAGTGCTCTGCTCTACTGAGCGCATGCTCAGTAGAGCAGAGCGCTGCGCCGTAAAACACGCGGACGCGGTGCAGTCTAGGTAACGACGTCGGCGCGAAATGCAGCATGCTGCATTTCGCGCCGGCTGCTGCCGGGCCGCGCTGATGGACGCTGGCCGCGTAAGTCGCGCCTCGCGTCAGACTATAGGGTGATCGCGTTTCGCTAGCGTAGCGTCGCTGTGCCCAGCGTGCGCGCGCGTCGACGTTACGTCGGAGTATATCGAGCCCAGAACAGTGAGCTGTGCATTACCGTCTGATATTCAGGTGTGTACTTTAAACAAGACGATAAAAAGAAAAAAAAAAGCCATAGTGATTTAAGCCCGAAGGCGTTGAACTAAAAGCTAAATATTTCACGACCTCTCAGAGAACCTGAGCAGGAAAGAGCAAAGAATGAGTTCATGATCATACATTATTTACCACAAATTACGTCATCGCGATTTCTGTCGAAACCTAGGGTTTGTACGCTTCGTGTTTATCGCCACTTCAAGCGAACCGCATGGCTCGGCGTAGTTCAAGTACGTAAGAAAATAGTTTTTACACCATTTCACTCCATTACAGTTCGCGCTTGTAACAACCTGCCAAAATGCGGCATACGAAGCTGAAATAAACATAACATGTTTAGGAAAAATGATTGATAAGCACATACATTTTGTTATTTCTTGGAAACAGATAGAACCTCGGCACAGTGCTGTCTTGAGGAATACCTGTTCACTACTACATGGGCAGTGCCAATAATAAATCACTACTACTTCACACGACACTGCGGCGCAGCTCGCAGAGAAGTTGCATAAGGAATTGAGCCTCCATTCCACCCTTCGAAAGTGGACGTACAGCGAAGCTGTTGCCGGTGCAATGGACAGAGCGCCCACTTATCAAGGAGAGATGTGTGTTTAGGGAAAGTTGTTTCCTCAAAAGACGACACGAACACTGGAGAACGGCACCTTGTCTTACATTTCGTAGGAATATGCTCAGTGAATGAACCTAGTAGTGCGTAATTCTGTACGGCTTCAAGGACATTAGTGAAGTAAATTTCATGCGGGCACCAGGTTCTGCACAGTGAAGTGCTGCGGACCAACACAGGCCTGTCCAGAGGGCCCGTGTGGCGGCAGAGGAGCTCGGCCTCTCTGTCCCGACGTGGGAGCGGCCCGCATCCGTCCCGGACTGATTCCTCAGGATTTAAATAAAGTTCTTCGTACCACACCATAGCAGATGGCTGAAGCGTATTCAAGTTTAGGTCTTATGAACGATTTGTACGTTAGTTAGTGTACGTTTTACGTGGGGAGGAGCTTTTTTTATTTATAGATACTGCAGCCCATTAGGGAGTGGCAGGAGAGGGCGTAATGTGAGTAAAACTAATTACGATATGCAGAAACAGGAACATAGAAATAGAAAAATGTAAAGGAACTATACATCAGCAATAGCATTTCAAAATTGAGAAATGGGTAAAAAACTTCGGCAGGTAACAAAATCCACTGTTCAATCATGCGGGGGAAGAAACTGTATTTGAAAGTGTTAGTGCATGCATGGAGTGGTCTGATATCAGAGGCATGATAAGCTTTAGTTGAAGTCGGGCAATCAGGCGTTAAAAGGGAGGGTTTCCGAGAGTTGACTAAGATAGTTGTTATATATGAATAGAAAATCTTCCGAGATTCTATGTGCCGCCATCTAGAAAGAAACTGCAGGTTTAATTCAGAAAGAGCAGCTGACGGTGAAAAGTATCGGTCGAAGCGACGGTAAACAAAATGATTACCGTCGTAATCTGTAGTCTTCGTGCATCCGCACGAAGCGCTGCTCGAGATGAAGCTGAGGACAGTACGGAAGACGACTACGCTCTTATGTCACGCGGATTGGTTTTGCCATCTTGTATGTTTTGTATGAGAGTGACCGCATTGTAAATATCCCTGTAAATATATTTTAAACCACTCGCCTCGTAACATCCTGGCGGAGGTGCTGGGTACTCCGAGAAGCACAATGGATTTACGCAGCAGGCGCTCCTTGGCTGCATTGACAATGCCAGCTCAAGGCGAGAATTCATTCATTCATTCATTCCATTTTATTTTCCTTCGTCAAAACGGAGGGGACGGGACTAAAAGTTGCAGCAGCGACTTGACAGAGGTCCCGACTCTCTATTACATGGCAGTACAGCTGTCACAGAGAACGAACATCATTCATAGATAAATACTTTGGACACTGATCACAGACAATATGCATACAAGAACATGGTTTTACATTGCATAGACAAATAGAAAAAAAAACCTTCATTCGAATAATGCCGTAAGAAAACACAGCTATTCTAGGGCAGTTTGTCCCGACAAAAACACTTAATAGCTGTAGTAGAGGCGCACAGAGGATCAAAATCCTCCTTGAATAGTTTATTTATTAGTACAGGCACCGTGTAACGCAATGATTATGTATAACCGTATACTCTGGGGGTGGGCACAGCCCATGGATCTTTAAACCTAGTATTCCTCGTACACGGATTTTCTTTCAATTTCGCTAACGAGAGAGAATAGTTTTCGTTATAACGGAGGAAGCATTTGTATATCATCATTATTCTGTAGTCAAATAAACAAAACACTGGTAAAATATCATATTTAAGAAAAAGTTTAGATGTAGGGTAGAGGTAAGGGACATTTGCTATACACCGGACAGCTCTCTTCTGAAGCATATGTAGCTTTTTTAGGTTTGTAACGCCAGTTGTGTACCATACAATACAACAATACTCTAGAAGTGAGGAGACAAGTGAATTATACAGCAGAATTTTAACTTTGACAGGAAGTATGTGCCTCAGCCTTGATATAATGATATGCGTGTTGATATAATGAATGCTTGTTGCTTCGGGCACGTCGCAAACTTCACCGCCCCGTCATCCTGGACATTGGGCGAATCAGTGTTTTGTATGCTACTAAGTTAGTGTCCTTCGGAGCAGCAGATAAAGTCTGGTGGATGTAACCAGTTTTTTTAACGCTTTACTACAAATGTTATCTATATGTTCGGGCCAAGACAAGGTGGGTGTAAAAATGATGACAGTGACAAGAACTTTTATTGGTCCTGAGAAACTGGCCAGAATGATGCCTAAATATTTGTATTGAAAAACTCTTGTTAGTGGTACAGTGTTGCAAATATAATCAAAACATATGGGCATGTGTCTGTTAGTAAAATACATTATAACAATTTTATCAAAGTTGATGCTCACTTTCCGGGTAGCACACCAGTCACAAAATGAAACAAAGGCATCCTTAGAAGCTGATGATCAGCGAGTAACTTGGCTGTATAGAATACAATCATCTGCATAGAGGCGTATCTTTGAAGTAACGTGGTCTGGAATGTCCTTAATAAACAATAAGAATAGTAGAGGGCCAAGTACAGATCCCTGTGGGACCCCTGAGGTGACGTCGACAACAGGCGAATCCGCAGAATTATAGCATACGAATTGGGAACGCAAAGACAAGACACCAACTGAGGGTAATTTGAATATTATGCTGTTTCAAAAGCAATTCAGAGTGTAGTACAGTGTCGAAAGCTTTGCTAAAGTGAATGAAAATTGTGTGAATCTGATTGCCTAAGTTGATGTAATGAGAAAGGTCATGAGTGAACTCCGTAAGTTGGGTTACAGTACTAAAACCACGCCTGAAGCCATGCTGAAAGCTGTTCAAGAGGTTATTATTTTCAAGGAACATTATAATATGCTTATAGATTGTGTTCTAGTATCTTACACGAGGTTGGAGTTAAATAAATAGGCTTATGGCTTATGGCTGCCTGTCACTAGATTTATATAAAGGTAGTACTTTAGCCCTTCTCCAGGAAGAAGGAACAACGCCACTATTAAAGGACTTCTTACATATAATGAACATATATTTAGATGTCCATGGCGAGAATCGTACTAAAAAGGAATTCGGAATTCCATCAGGTCCGGCTGGTTTTTTTTTAGCGTCTAAGTTAAGTACGAGATTCAAAACACCTTCTAGGCTAATATTGATATCCGAGCGAAAAAGCAGTGAAACACCACCTTTTCTTTGATTATGACGGTCATTTCGCATGGTGACCTAACCTGGCGGTGTAAACATGGCGGTGTCATGAATACCCGCACGTAACCAAGTTTCGGTGATATCAATGTCAGGTGAATAGGACAAAACAAGGGCAAGAAAAAGAGGAAATTTATTAGCTATACTTCTAGAGTTGATGTTCATGATGGTAAGACCTCTTTGAGTTGCAGAAGAGGGTCAGCCTGTTGCTGACTGTGATGCGGAACCTGCTGTCTTAAAAAAGCTGTGACGATTAGAAACTTTAATGAGAGAGTCGGTGGCATCGCACCAGTTATACCGAATGTTGTCGATGAAAGTGTGGTCAAATCTAATCTTAACAGAAGACGTATTGTTACGATGCTGACTGGACGTCTCCCAAAGTTTCTTCCTAATACCACGAACTCTGAGAAAAAAGTCCTCAGAAAGCCTAATTCCGGAATGCGTAAGCTTAAAACCAACCTGTGGGGATAATAAAGCTCTATGCTACAGTAAAGTAGCATGGAGCTTTATAATAAAGTAGCGTCGACTAAGTGTCCAAGTAATTTGATCTGGCGGCGCCCAAAGGTACACTTAGACGAATTGAGCTGCAGGCCAGCCCGGCGAAAGATGTCGAGAATGGCCGACAGACGAGGGACTGGCTGTCAAAGCTGGGCGAGAAAACGATGACGTCGTCCAGATATCAAAGACAGGTCAACCATTTCAGACCGCGTAGAAGAGTGTCCATCATGCGTTCAAAAGTTGCAGGAGCATTACACAACCCAAAAGGCATAACCTTAAATTGGTAGAGGCCGTCGGGTGTGATGAATGCGGTCTTCTCGCGGTCGCGGTCATCGACGGCAATTTGCCAGTATCCCGAGCGGAGATCTAGCGACGAGAAATATTTCGCACCATGGAGGCAGTCGAGCGCATCATCAATTCGTGGGAGAGGATACACATCCTTCTTCGTTACCCGATTGAGATGGCGATAATCGACGCAGAACCGCCAGCTGTTGTCCTTCTTTTTCACAAGCACTACAGGGGATGCCCAAGGGCTAGAGGAAGGCTCTATAACATCTTTATCGAGCATTTTCTCTACCTCCGTTTGGATGACTTCGCGCTCAGAGTGAGATACTCGGTAAGGGTGCTTGTGAAGGGGGCTGGCGTCTCCAGTGTCGATGCGGTGGGCCACTACATGTGTACGTGCTAGTGGACTGTTCGCAACATCAAATACGTCCAGGTACGAAAATAGGACACCACGGAGTGCTGCACTTTGGGAAGGTAGGAGGTCGGGGGATATCATTTTGTCCAGAAGTACCTGGGTTGGCGCCGGTATGGCAGGTTGCGTCGCGGTCTCAGCGTCAGCAGCGAATGCAGAAACAATACATTCTTCCAAAGGTGACAGTTCGGCTAGTGAAATTCCTTGAGGAAGAACATGGGTCGAAGTAGAAAAGTTGAGGACTGGAAGCAACGTTTTGTTGTTGGCAATAAGCACTACGGTATGGGGAAATGCTATGTCGCGCGAAAGGATCAGGTCTGTGAGGGGAGCGACCACATATTCACCATCAGCGACTGGGGGAAACGGTGACATAAGGACGTAGGTAGCAGCCTGCGCGGGTAGTCGTAGAAACTCTAGGGAACGTAGGCGAGCGTTACTTGATGCGGTGTCATCAGGACACAATGGCAGTTCGAGCCGCAAAATGCCAGAAGAACAATCGATGAGGGCAGAGTGGGCGCTCAAGAAGTCAATGCCAAGAATGACATCATGTGGGCAAGCGTGGAGAACGGCGAAGAGAACTGAAGTGTGGTGGCCGGCAACAGTAACGCGGGCAGCGCACATACCAAGAACAGGTGTTCGGGTGCCGTCAGCTACTCGCACAGTAGGAGAGACGGCAGGTGTCAGCACTTTGCGTAGGCGGCGTCGGAGCGTAGAACTCATAACATATATGTGGGCGCCAGTATCGATGAGAGCAGTAACGGGCACGCCGTCGACGAGAACACCGAGCAAATTGCGTCTTGAAGTAGGGGTCGATAGAGGATTTGCGGTCCTTGTCGTCAATGCAGCCTCACCTCCCGGAGCTGCACTGGCTAGTTTCCCGGGTGGTGTCCAGAGGAAGCCGGAGAAGGAGAGCGACGGCGTTGAGGGGAGCGCGAGTGGCGACTCTGAGGTGACGGCGATCGGCTGGACCAGTGTCCTTGTGCGGCAATATCGGCGTAGGTCGATTCTGAGCGCGAAGAAAGACGGTGAGGATCACGGGCCGGGAGTTGGTCGTCAAGAAAAGATGTGCTGTAGTACGGGCCACGATCTTGGCGGCGGTCACCGGGGAAACTTGGTCGGTAATTCCGACGATTGCGGCAGTGGCGTGAAATGTGGCCGACGCGAGAGCAAGAAAAACAGATTGGTCGATCGTCAGGCGTCCTCCACTCAGAAGGGTTGCGGTAGCGGGGTGTGAACCGGGGAGCGGCAGCAGCAACAATTGGGGCGGTGTGGTGTTCAGTGGGAGGACCGGAAGCGCACATGGGCGCAGGGGCGTAACTGGGGGCTTGTGGAAATACGACGCCCATATTGGCAACCTCCTGACGTACGACGGCCTGAATGAGAGATATTGTCGCCAAATGGTCGTGAGCAGGTGCCTGATAAGCGGCTGGAGCCATGGCTTCGAGCTCCTGGCGAACAATCCTGGCCAAGTTGTTAGGCGGCGAGAACGGAGGGGGCGTCACGGGATCGTCGCACGAGGATGTCGCAGCTGTATTCGGGAGTCTGTTAAAGCGATGAGTAATCCTCCTGCTTTTGGCTTGTTCAAACCGCCGGCATTCAGTGATAATGGAGTCAACCGTGGTGCAGTTCTTACACATGAGGATGTTGAAGGCATCGTCAGCTATGCCTTTCAACACGTGGCCAACCTTGTCCGTCTCTGGCATGTCTTTGTCAATGGTACGGCACAAGGCTAGTATGTCTTGAATGTATGCGACGTGCGACTCCGTGGACGTCTGAGCTCTGGCCGCCAGCTCGTGCCGATCTGTCATTTAAACAGTGCACGCATCTTGTCCTTGCATAGGGCCCAACTTGTAAGTTCTTCTTCGTGCGTGTTAAACCATACCCGAGCCGTGCCCCGTAGGTAGAAAATGACGTTGGCAAGCATTAGAGTCTCATCCCACCTGTGGTGCTTGCTGACGCGCTCGTACAATAGGAGCCAATCGCCGACGTCTTTGTTGTCCGTGCCGCAAAACGTACCGGGGTCGAGGGGCTGCGAAAGGACCACGGTCGGCGGCGCCGCAGGCGCGGGCTGCGATGACTGCGTACTGTCTTCGGCCATGGAGGTAGGAGAAACGTGGCGTCCACTCCGAAGATCCAGGGCCGGGTGGAATAGAGCCCGCAACCTCCACCAAAAAGATGTTACGGGGAGTATTTAATTAACCGTGAACGGCTAGCGCTTGCCTAGTCAAGACTGCACAAAGCGCACAGGTTCCAGCAGGTTTTCAGTCCGACAAGAGAGCCTCTGACCCAGCCCCACTACAATGTCTTTGTCTTTGCCATTGCTCGTGACAATATATATGAACGAGAAGAAAGGGAACCGAGGGCCCGATTTTTATTAATCATATCATAAGAAGCCAACAAACAATGACACCAAGGACAACATAGGGGAAATCACTTGTACTTACTAATTCAATTAAAGAAAACGATGAATTAACAGCAATTAAAGTGGATGAAAAAACAACTGTCCGCAGGTGGGGAACGAACCCACGTCTTCGCATTACGCGTGCGATGCTCTCACCATTGAGCTACGGCGGAGCCGTTTTTGCCATCCATTTTCTGGAGTAATTATGTTTTTTACAACTAGAGCTCACCCGGAGTGTTAACCAGCGCCACCACTCACAAACCTAGGGGCAGATGTGGTACATCCTTTTCTGCCACAGGCGTCACGAGCACGTGATCTTTTTAGGTGATGACAACTGGTAAGTAAACCAGTTGCCATCACCCACCTTTTGCCTCCATCACTCCAACTGGTCAGTAAACCAGTTGCCGTCACCCAAAAAGATCACGTGCCCGAGAACTGTTGTTGCACTCTGAATTTAAGCAAACTTTTACCTCTTAATTCTTACTGTTTTGAAATAGCAAAATAAACCATTACTACAAACATGTTAATATGTAGTTTTTCTTAAACAGAACCACTCTGACAATAGCACAGATTCCACATTCCGGTGTACTTATGAAACCTAATTTTCTGTAAAATTTGTCACTGTGCCTACTTTATTTTATCAAACAAACTTGAAATGGTGTGCCGTCATGGAACAGTCTTGGCATGAAATGACCCGAGATACCTATGAAATAAAATAGTCAAGAAACACTATCTTTTGTAGAAATATATTAACAATTTATGTAAAAATGAATTAAATAGAAAGCGCAACACTTGTGCAATTAATTATTAATCACAACACAGTACATGTGTCTGAACCATCCAACCTGGGCTTTTCAGGTGACTAGAAACATCATAATAATAAAAAAAATGTGGTTGATCCCTCTTATATAGGAATCGGTATAGAACACGAAAGTGAAACGTGTCTTCACAGAAGTAGTGTAATGTTTATTGCACATTGATATATAATGTCTATTGGTGTTTTGTGGCTAAAGCGCCCTTAGGCGTTGATGCACCCACGCTGACGCCTGGTGGCACGTCTCCTCCATCACGACTACCAACGTCGATGACCATGAGCAACCGTCGTGCATATGGAAGCTGCACTACGCTGCACACGCTAGCACAACGCGAAAGACGAAGCACGTAACTGACACACTAATACAACGCGCAAGACAAAGCACGTAACTGAATCGTCACCGAGTCAAATCAGCGCGTACAGCGCGTCGTAATTGCAGCCTCCGCGATCAACTTCAGAAACATTTTCAGAGCTAATTGCGGAGGCCACGCTCCGCTGTGCTGAGTACGGTGAACGCCACCTAGGTGGCGTTGGTAGTGCTTCTTGATGCCAGCGTCCCTTCGAATGCTGGCATCGAGGCGTCGTAGTGCTGAGACCACCGAAGCGTTCACTGTCGGTGCGCGTTAGTGTCATAATGCAGTACTTCTCTTTTCTGCTCGTAGGCGGCGGCACCGGCCCGAGCAAGAGCGCGGGTATACGGAGGAGTGTTAGATATATAAGGAGCGTCTGTGTAGCTCTCTGCAAATGCGTTTGTGGCGCAATGGGTTAAACGCTCGGCGATCTATCGTCGCGGACCGAGAGGTCGTGGGTTCGATTTCCAAATTTTGCATGTTTGTGGAACTTTTTCTTCTGGTTTCTTTCTTTGTATTATGTTCTATGACGTATTTCCGTGACGGAAATACGTCAGTGAAGTCTTGGTGGACCCCGGCATAAAACACTTTCGTGTTGAAAAAATGTTCAAGTGTTGTGCTGCAAGTGCACAACACTTGAACTGTCCACAGACTTGAGCTCTTCTGGACACTTCTGGTCCCTTGCGAGAAGTGAGGCCAGTGTTCTTAATGTAGGCCATGTTTCTCCCAGGAACCTTGTGACAGGTAAAGCCTGTAAAAAAAGGAAAAACAGCATCAGGTTGAAGATGAATGTTCCGCATGCAAAAGTGCGACATACAGTACGCCCTGTCATAATGAAACTGTTTCATTTGTTTTGTTTATTCAAAGTTTTCACGAATTAAATTGTAGAGAATGACCAGCTTTCAAAGTGGAGTGGCGCCGGAGGACTCCACTTAGTACAATATGCAGAAGGCAAACAGGAAAAGCCCACTGTGGCAGAATAACTTCATGAATATCCTTGGTGTGAAAAATGTGAACGTTGCTTGCTTAGGAACAAAATCGGTGGAAAAAAGACTTCAGACTACTGGCAACTAAAATTAGTTCTCTCAACAATCATAATCAAAATGTGCAGTACTTTATTGCACTTTTCCTTGCAGGAGTTGCTCCAAATACGGTTATGCGGCCAGAATTGAGTATGGTATATCTGAATTTGTATTACGAGCTCATATGCTACTGGAGTGCACTTCTCGCATTATGATGGCCATTCTTATGCCTCTCTACTTAAAAGAAAATACTGCTTATAACGAGGATTTACCGCAGTTGCACGCAAACCTGGTTACACTAACACAAATAAATGCGAAGAAGAAATACGAAGAAATGCTCAGTCTTACAAGAGGAATATGCAAGTGGACTGGCTCTGCTAATCCTTTGAGGGTCAGTGCCATGCATGTAGAGTGGCGGAAACAAATCGTGTGGTCACGACCATAAATATGAGGCAGCGAAAGAACATATAAATAAGCATACATTTTAAGAATGAAGTGTCCCCAAGCATCACATTACAGATTATGTAACCTTCTGCGACTTCTACAAAAATCCTGATTGTGCTGTTGCCCCTTGGCTTCTTCCAAAACTGATCTTTCTCTTTACTCTATGGTGCCCATCACTGCAGTAGTTTGGGAGTATTCACCTAGTTTAATGTTTTGTGAGTGTCATTACATTTAAAAAATGTGATTGTGCTAGTTTGCCTTGCATGCTACAATAAACATGGTGTAAAACAGCGGACACTAAGAAACCTTTGTCACTTTGTGACCTAAAAAATTATTTACCCATTTTTTTCTCGAAAGGTCACTCTAAAGAACAATCCAGAATAAAAATATAACGCTTAAATTGGAGGACGTATTTCCAGAAAATATGTCATCCTTAAAGGGTTAAACATGAACACCTACAAAGCTCATTCAATCTTTGATAAATCTAAACCCATAGTACTTGAGCACTGGTTTATAATAACGCTGAAAACAGGCAAGTGCGTCCTTGAAGTAAGAAAGCAGGAGACATTTCCAACAATTTCAGAGTGGGAACTGTGGACATGCCTCATGTTCTGCCAAGGACCTATTGAGTACTGATCATTTTATGGGAACGTGAGGAAAAGTCAAAATATCTTTGTTTTTTCCACATCCTAGAATACAATGTGATAAATTGGATCTTAATAGGTTGAGTGCCTAGAATCAATGGACATTGCTAAACATAGCAATGTTGATAACGAAGTTGGCAACTGTTCCAATTGTTGCTTTGATCGAAACAACCAAACAATTATGCCCCATAACTTAAGCTCCCTCTGCTGAAAGGCTACTGTCTGTCACCACATGGACCTCCTTCAAGACAGGAGCAACTGTGGTCTGTTGAAATAGGTGAAACCACCATGTTTTGCATTACAGAATCTAGAGGGCCATTTTGATTGCTGAAATTTGGTGAAGTGCTGTCCCTCGAGTTGAGCAGTCACTGCACTTCAGCATAGCTTCTCCACAATTCCTATATTATAACAGCACTTTCAGGCTACTTAAGCACACCCGCTATACCACCAGATTGGTAGCATGCTTCACAGATTGGTACTACAGATTGGTAGTTGCTTCATTGCAACTATTCATTGCAATGACAGTCAAGTAGTGCAACTAATGTGCAAATACACCTAATTTTGTCAGTTGGAGCCACCAATCACTTCTGGCAGTTAAGGCTGCTTTTAAAATTTAGCACTTTAGAATGGAGGCATTAAAGACTTGAGATCAAATGAACATTCATTCCAAATTGTAGGCTATTGTAGCACGTAGTTGCAGACACAGGCTACTTGAAAGTCATTTGTTGTGCTAATAGCAAGCTGGTAATTCCAAGTACAAAATGTGAATGCAAAAATGCAATGGGAAAAAGGATGTATGGTACTTGCCTATAACAGCGTTGACCCTGATAAGGCCAAGACCTTCTTCTTGCCTATTGGTGGTGTTTCCGAGAAGTGAGTGGCCCATGAGGTTCTTCTCTGTAAACACATGGTGAATCAAGGCCCTTGCAAACTTGCCTGGTCCACCATTGCAAGCTGTGCAAGAATCATCTGAATGAGCACTTCTCCAACCTATGTGAAACGGCACGTTTAGGTAAATATTAGTGAGGTAGTTTAAGGATTTTAAGCACATTTACACAACAGCCACATTCCAAATAAATCACAGCAAATACTGCCTGCTCCAGACCTAAAATGTGAACTAATGTCACTAATAAAAACAACTAAAACTAATGTCATAGCTTGTTATGCTGTTAGGATGCCATGTGCTTCAGGAAAAGAAGGATTCACCCAGTACAAAATAAAATAGTAAGTAAACCAAAGCATCAAAAACTTTAATGCAAGTAGCCATTTTTATAATACTTCACATACTTTCGGGTGTCTGTCTCTTAAGTATTTTCCAGCCAATTTGTGTCACTTGGTGGTCAATGGCCTAATGGGTAGGGCTGCTATGTTGAGGGAAGGGGGTTAATAACCATGGTGGTGGTGGTGGTAAAACTTTATTTCCCAAAGAAGGGGTCCTGAAGGAAACATGGCTAGGCGCCAGGTGTAGAGGGCACCTCCCACGTCGGCACAGAGAGCCCGAAGCTCTCCGCCGCCTCGCGGGCCTTCTGGACAGCCCGAAGTTGGTCGTGTAGTGAAGCACTTTTTAGCACTATGTCCCAATGTTCCTTGTTCTTGGCGTAATCGTCACTCGATGCACAACCACACAGCATATGGTTCAAGTCAACACGTTCACTGCAATATTCATACACATGTTGTCCGTCGTAGTCTGGGTCGATGTGCTTCTTGCGCCAGGGGTTGGGGTATGAGTTCGTTTGGAGCAAGCGTAGCGTGACTGATTGGGTGCGCGTTAATTTCTTATCCGGGAGGGGGAACTCTCGTCTGCTTAGATAAAAGTGTTTAGTGAGCTCGTTGTAAGTGAATAATTGATCCCTGTACTCGATATGCGGGGTAGCGGGGGAAACCGGAGGGACGCGGTCGACGAGTCCTCGCGCCGCCTCGTGTGCGATCTCGTTGAGATTCCGCAGGCCGCCCCCTAAGCTGCCCATGTGTGCCGGGAACCAAATGATGGAGTGATCGGTGATATTACTTCCGCCTAAGATTCGTAGCGTCGTCTTGTCTATCCCGCCCTTGGCGAAAGCTCGAGTGGCTGCTCTAGAGTCGCTGTATACAGTTGTGAAGCTCGATTCTTTGAGCGCTAGTGCTATCGCTGCTTGTTCAGCTACATCTGGCTTCTTAGTGTAAAGCGTGAGTGAGTTGCGCGTTCGCCCGTGTCCGTCGATTAATGCTACCGAGTAGGCGTGCTTTCCCGGTATGTACGCAGCATCCACGAAAGCTGTCTGGTCTGGAAACCTTGTCGCGTCTGCCGCGAGTGCTCTGGCGCGGGCGAGTCTTCTTCCTTGATTGTGGATCGGGTGTACGTTTCTTGGGAAGGGGAGTACTTTAATTGCTTCTTGCATGACTTTAGGTAACTGCAAGACGTTGTCCCTTTCCACTATGGTGTTCAGGCTGAGCTTGACGAGAATCTCTCTGCCCGCTTTGGTGCCTGATAGGCGTGCGATCTGTGCCGTGTGCTGAGCCTCGATGATTTCGGCAAGGGTATTGTGCACTCCTAGCTGTAAGAGTAGATCAGTGGAGGCATTATCGGGGAGCCCCAACGCTGTCTTGAAAGCTCGTCGTATGTGTACTTCGAGCCTTTTCCCCTGTTCTTTTTTCCAGTTGAGCATCGCAGCCACGTATGTGATGTGACAGAGTACAAAAGCGTGGACCATTCTAATAGCGTTGTCCTCGCTCAGTCCCCTGTGCCTATTCATGATGCGCCGAAACATTCGGATCACGTTCGCAATCTTGATCTTGATGCTGTCCAGCATCACCCAGTTGGAGCCGTTACTTTGGATGATTAGTCCTAGGATTCGTATTTTGTCAACCGTATGTATGCGATTTCCGTCCCTGTCGTGTAACTCAATGCATGGAGTGTGGTGTCTGCGCCAGTCGTTGGACGGGCGCCCTGGTCTTGGGGGATGGTAGATGAGTAGCTCGGATTTTCTGGAAGAGCAGCGAAGTCCCATTGGGGTGAGATGGGCTTCAGTAACCGAGATGGCTTCTTGCATGCGAGATTCTAATTCCGCATCACTGCCACCAGTGCTCCAGATGGTGACATCGTCTGCGTATATGGTGTGCTCCACGTCGTCAATTTCACCCAGTGCGCGAGAGAGCTTTGTCATCGCCAAGTTAAATAAGAATGGCGAAAGTACCGAGCCTTGCGGTGTTCCCTTATCGCCCAGTTCAAAGATCGCCGAGACGTGCTCGCCTATCCGGAGAGTGGCCGTTCGATCCTCCAGAAACGCCTTGACGTAGCGGTAGAAACGTGTTCCGAGATTGTGTTCAGATATGGCTTTGAGAATGGCTTGATGTTGGATGTTGTCAAAAGCTTGCTCCACGTCAAGTCCTAGTAGCGCCTTGCTGTCTCGTGTGGAGCGATCCAGCAGACTTTTCTTGATTCTTAGCATAGCGTCTTGCGTTGAGAGACCCGGCCTATAGCCGATCATATTGTAGGGGAAGTACTCCTTTTCTTCTACGTATTCCGATAGTCGGTTCAGGATGACGTGTTCGGCTAGTTTTCCAAGGCATGACGTTAGTGAGATCGGCCTCAGGTTTGGTAGCCCCAGCGGCTTGCCCGGTTTTGGGAAGAGGACCGTGTTGGCATGCTTCCACTCTGCAGGTAGATGGCCGGTTTTCCAGGTTTCGTTGATTTGTTGCGTTAAGAACATGACCGATGTGTCGTCTAAATTTCGGAGAGTCCGATTTGTGATACCACCGGCGCCTGCTGCAGAGTTACTGTTGAGGTTGTGAATTGCGAAGCGTACTTCGCTTTCTGTGAAGTCCGCATCTAGCTCCGAGTTTGGGACACCGTCGTAGTTCTTCCTTTGTAAGCTACGAGATTGCCCCGATTTAAGCGGTAAGTACCGTTTGGCAAGGTCTTCTATAAGTGCTTCGGCAGTACTGCTTTGCTTCGCGTGGTGTACTAATTTGCTTAGCCTGATCCGTTGCATAGTTTTGGACTTTGTTCCGTTTTCGTCGAGGAGGTGTTTTATGAGCCTCCACCCACTCCCTTTGCGTATTTGCCCGTTGAGAGAGTTACAGACATCGTCCCATTGTTGTCGGGAGAGAACCACGCAGTATTCTTCAATGGTCTTGTTGAGTTCGGCGAGTTTCCTTCGTAGTCTTCTGTTGAAACGTTGACCCTTCCACCTGGCTAGTATGGATTGTTTGGCTTCGAGTAGATTCGCTAGCCGACTATCCATTCTCTCTACCTTAACGTCCGTCGTAATCGTTCGTTCCGAGGCTACGATGTCTGCTTTGAGCTGTTTGGTCCAACTAGTTATCGTATGCTTCGTGTTTGCTCCTGTTGAGTTGGATGGCTGCGTCCGTATTGCACGAAATTTGTCCCAATCGATTAGTTTGTACTCCCTTTGCTTCTTTCCCGGGAGCTCTGCATCAATTCGGAGAATATAGTGGTCACTGCCAAGGTCTATGCCCGAGTTGTGCCAGGCACATTCCTCTACGCCCCGGACGAAAGTGAGGTCCGGTGTGGTGTCTCGACATGTGGAAGTGCCACATCTAGTTGGGGTTTCTGGGTCTGTGATCAGCATGAAGTCGAGATCGGAGGCTGTCGTGTGAAGACGATCTCCCTTGCTAGAGGGATACGCGTAGCCCCACGCCTGGTGTGGGGCGTTAAAATCCCCACCTACAATCAGCGAACTATCTTTGGCGACGCGCGTGATCTTGCCCAGTATGCCTCTGAATCCTTGCCTCGTGTCCTTAGGGCTGCTGTACAGATTAGTGAGAAAAATGCTTTGCTTGTTCCCTACGTGGTCATTTGGTATGATCTCGATCGTGAGGTGTCCTAGATAGCAGGCTGTGTTGCGGATTTCATGCCGAATGTACGGGATCTTCTTTCCAATCAGAATAGCGACGCCTCTGCTTTGCTCGTTTCTGTGGGCTTCGACTTTATATCCCGTAAGGGCCAGTTCAGTTATGAGTGTTTCTTGTAGCAAGATTACGTGTGGCTTCTCGGTTTCTGATTTGACCATCTGCAGGAGGACCGCCTTTTTTGAGGCGATCCCCCTGCAGTTACATTGCCAGATGCGGAGATTTCGTGTCTTATTTGTCATTGCCATGTTGGCTGTTGTAGCCCCCTTCACTTGCAGTGAAACCGTCATGTGGTGGGCCTTGCGCACCGACGTGTTGTGAACTCATCCTCTCCAGGGACGGTATTACAGTGTTGTTTAGATACATTTCCATTTTCTGAACTCGCGTGCTAAATACGTCCATTTTCTCGTTCATTCGCACCATGCTCTCGTGCATGAGCCTCATGTTCTCGCTCATGGCGTCCGTGGTGTCCTTTACGTCTGATCGCACGGCCATTCGCGGTTGCGTTACAGCTCGCTTCTTAGGAGGCGGGCATTCTTCGCGTTGTTCTCCCTGTCTCGCAATCTCAACTGGCTGGCGAGTTTCGATGTCGGTTGGTGGTCCGGGAGTGCGCGCTGGCCTACTGCTGTTCGCTTTACGTATTTCAGTTAATTCGAGTGTTAGCTTAGTATAAGCGGCTTTTAGCTCTCTTAGTTCCTGTTCTAACATAGCTATCCGCTCTTTATCTGGGTTGCGGAACTCACTTTCCTTTGGCGTGGTCGTCGTAGCTACTCTGACTTTGTCTGCCCCCTTGCCGTCGCCTCCATTGTTCTTTCCACCGAAGCGCACCTGTGACCTTGAACGACTCCTGCTTGTCCTCGCAGGTGTGTGGCTCCTCGATCTAGAGCGTGAGCGGCTGCGTCCCGGCGTCTTCGACGTAGATCGGCCTCGTTGCGCGTGTTGCTTTTCTTTTTCGACTAGCTGTGCCTTCTCTTGTTGCTCCAGTCGTGCTCGTTGTCGTCGTGCGCGTACTACGTATGGAATGAGATAGCGGTTCTTACACACCTTGTCCGCTGTCGCGTGCAAGCCCCCGCACAGCTTGCATTTCGGATCGCACACATGGGATGAGGTGGGGTTAAGAAGTCCACAGCCTCTGCATTCGGTGGAGCCCGGCTCGGGGCAAACGTCCGCACGATGTCCGAGTTTGCCGCATACGTAGCATATGTCCACTTGTTTGCGATATAAGGAGCAGGGTACCAGTGTTGGTCCATATCCTACGAAGTTTGGGACGCGATGTCCATCAAACACAATGATCACTGATCCTGAGTTCTTGATTCTTTTCGCCGCTAGTGCCAAGGGGTTGCGGTCATTCACGATGTTTCTTTCAATCGTCTTGTGATCGTCGGCAGTGTCGATGTATCTGATTACCCCCTTGCAGGTGTCGCTTGGGGCAGTTTCGTAAGCGCTGACTGCGTACTCTTTTCCGGCTATTCGGATAGCCCTTACGTCCGCATACTTGTCTGCATTTTCTCGAAAGGGCGTGATCGCCACCATGATATTCTGCATAATATTGGGACATATATAGTCCTCCGTGGTCTGCTCTGGATTAAGTTCTACTGCTGCCATGAGGGCTTTACTCACTGAGGTCGGTCCGACCTTTTGTATGTTCAAGCCGCCCTTTGGGCGAAGCACTATCTTGATGTTGTCTTGCGGTAGGGGTGGCATGCGTGAGGCTCTAATCACCCGGTTCATAATGTTAGGAGGCGTGCGAGAAGAGCTCACCTGCCCGCCACTTGTATGTTGTGCTTGCTGTGGCACAGTTGTTTCGGCGCGTTCCTTCTTCTTCGTTTTCCGGCTGATCACCACTTTCCAGCCCGTCTTGTCCTCTTGCTCATTAGGTATTGCTGAAGTAGTCGGAGTTGCTGGTAACTCCTCCGCAGAGCTATCCATTTCTTCGCTGGAAGTCGCCATTCTCTCCATGTCGCGCCCGGCGCGAAGGGCCGTTAATAACCATCTGATGGACCTGCTTGGATCTCTGGGTATGTGACTCAGAGTATGTGCCACTCTTCAATGAACCTCTTTCACGCCATCTTGGGCAACTGCTGCTTGCGTTGGTAAGCAGCAGTAGCAGCTCAAACAGGAAGATAACTGTCGACGTTAATGCGATTACCACTACACATCAGATTCGCTTGCTGTGTCCCAGAGCTACTCAGCTGAATGTGTACATAAGACGCAAAGGCAGGGTGTGCCAACTGCCCAGCCCTCATAAACTAAATGAATCGACTCGCAAATCAAAGGCTATGCAAAATCACAAAGGAGACACTTAATGCTACCATTTTTACTAAATCTTAAGGAGAATACCTCCCGGCAGTACATTCTCCTGGCAACAGTGCATTTGATCATGGTGACGCTAGACGATGAATGGCCAAAGAATTCACCTTTCGCATTCCGGCTGTGGCGTCTCCAGGCTCATTTTGATTCTGAAAACAGATCTCAGTATTAAAATGTGACGCCCCGATAACTCAAAAGCAGCAATCAAAACATCTACATGGACGATTAGGCCGACATAAATGGATGGATATAAATGACTGATTGAAAACATTAAAGCATGGCTTCTCTTGCCACTGGCAGTGTGAGGTAGGCAAATAATTTATTTTTAATTGCTCTCCTAAATTTTAAAATTATTTTTGCTTATCTACTGAACTGTTGCGGCCACATCTTAAAGGTAGCTCGTTCATATAAAATCAGTGTTGCATTTTTTTTACTCCCCGTCTAACTGCTGCTACTGCAGTTTCCTTACTCTCAAAGTATTCCACAGAACTGCTCCACCAACAAACCATTGTTCCAAGTTTATCTCAAGCGTCATTTAGTTCACAAGGATACGCTCCCCTTTCACTCTCTCTCCTCTTTAGTGTGTGAATTCAAAGCAAAAATAACTTATTGACATAGCTGTCTACTTCTATCTCATAAAAAGCCTTGCTAATTTTTGACATTTGTCGATAACGCCTACATGCCACTGGAAGCACAGCGGGACGACACGGCAAATATGCCCAAGCATCTCGTTCCTTTACTGATTTTCGAACTTAGTTAAATCAATCAGTCACTGAAGGGCCAAAGGCTGAAACTTCACACGATGACATTATTTTGAATGTTTCATCCCACTACATAGAATCCCACAGAATCTGCCTTTTCCGTGAATATAGAGCGCCTACGCGAAGGCGTTAGCCCGAAGTACTCGATGGCGTCGGAGGGAGATAATGGTTAAAAAAGAAAAGTTCACCGCGCGCGTACCGCCGGAAAGCAAACCACACATAACCTGATGATTTCACAGCATTCGCTGGCATCAGCCCTTTTTTATCTCACCTATCACATAGAATCACATATACGTCCTTGCAATTCTTTATTATTATCGCGCCACAGCGCGTGTCTACCGCACGGCGTGTCAGCGGACTCTGGGCACTCGATCCTGAAGCGAACAGCGCAGCAGAATACATTCGGACGGCAAAACGCCTCGCGGATATTTTCGCCGATCCCGACACGCCATGTAGTAGATGCACGTCAATGGACGGCCTGGCGCGAACGAAATATACTTGATTACAGTACAGTTTGGATTATTTCACGTCGCATTGTTTCCACCAAAACGGCAAAGCACGAGCGCTCATTAATAAGGCTAATTTCAATCGGTGCTGGAACACCGTACCAAAAATCGTGGCGCGCACAACATGCCCTGTTTTAGCTGGCTCCACATAGCTGCTTTACGTCGCCGCATACGCGCTGTGATGTTAAATCGGGACAAAACTTCATGCTCAATATCACAAATCTAGTGCTGCACAACCAGTTCTCGCAACGGAAGAATAGTACTAGTAATGAAAACGAGCACAGAGGCGCGTGGAAGACACGCACGGGCTCTTACGCACTTTTGCTGAAAGCGTCGCAATGAACGAGCAAGTGGAATTCGAAACACTCACTCACCTTCGATGTGGCTGTGTCGGAGGCGATCATGGTGATCTTCGAGGCAACGTGTAGCCCATAAAGAGCGAGCAACAAGTTGGAATATACCAAAGATGTCACAGCGAGGCAAAGGGCATAGAAAACGCAGCAAACACATCACGCAACCCGCACACATACGCCGCACGCACAAAGTTCCGGAATGCGCCAAAGAGTCAACAGCGCAAGCGCGCATTCACACAAAAACGCGCATACAAATCCACGCTTTCATAGACGTGAATTGCAATATTTTTTAAAGAAATCTTGTAATATAATGGTATTTATTAACAATTTCTGTGGTTTGCAAGAGTATGAAAGTTTTCTGCTTAGCTTCCTTGAGGAACTATTTTCTTTATCGCGGTAACGCAGTGCGCCGGCCGGTCACGTACGGAGCGCGCGGGTAATAGTGCAAAATTCAAACGTCGCAAGTGTCGCGCCCTGTGTGCGCGCACAGTTTTCATCGTTTGTATTAAAAAGAAATATTTATTTTAACACGTGAAGCAACTGGCGCGAAATGAACTACGGACCAGCAACGTACACAATTGTTGCTGTTCGTGCTTGTTTGACATCATGACAAACGGTAGACAGCATGCCGTTCCATTGATTAAACATTTGTACCTGTGCTTCTGCGCTCCGATTTGCCACCGGCAAAGTATAACAGCGTAGATTGTGCGTGGTGGCCAAGCAGTTTCCCAGCACACTGGCCAGCACACTGGCCAGCACCCCGTCTCTACGTGTTACGACCTAGGCTTTCATGTAAAATATGGACACCACGTCGCAGAGATCACCCAAACTTGTTTCATTCTATTGTGCGCTAAGGGCTAACAACTAAACGAAACGCACTCTTTAAAAAACACATTTATTTATTATGCTTACATACTACTCTTCCCACCATCTTGCCCATATTTAACATGGAGGCAATGCCGTTTTCTGACACAGACAGGGCACTGGCCACTTACAATAGAAGCCGATGGGAATCGAGGAGGTGCCCAATCATCGGTCATTGGTCACTGCTTGTTGGGACGTTTGTCCTGTGCTCCAATTTTGTGTCTATATATATATATATATATATATATATATATATATATATGGTGGTCATTTTTAACTTTTACGGAATTTTTAGAAATCGCCTGTGGCAGGTAGCATAACTCTGATCATTGAGCTGGGTTAGTGGATGAGGCGGACATTAGTAGCACGAGCAATCAAAACATAAATTCAACCAATTAACAAGAAATCACTAATTAACTTCTTATTTTATTACTTTACGACACATATTGCGATTTATGAATTTGAGCCGGTGAGCTTGTCAGGCGTATCCACTTGGAATTAATTCCCAGAATGACACCAGTTTGGAGATATGCGCCATCAAACTCGCCGTAAAAATGCACTGTTGTTCCACTTACTTTGTTACCAAAATGCTGTTTTATACATTGAAGCACAAAAGTAACTAAAACGCCCATGTGTTTCGTCCCACAGTTTGGGCAATAATATCTAGAAACTGGTGTTATCCTGTAAATTCATTTTAGGTGGATGCGTCTTGCAAGCTCACCGGCTACAATTCATATATTGCAATATGTGTCGTAAAATAATTAACTAAGAAGTTCATTAGTCGATTTTTGTTAATTATTAGAATATTAGTTTCAATTTCTTGTGTTACTAATGTCCGTTTCTTCGAATAACCAAGCTAAGCGATAAGAATTATGCTACCTGCTACGAGCGATTTTTAAAAAATTTCGTAAAACCTATAATTTTGAACACCCAGTATATACAGGGTGTCCCAACTTTCTTGCACCGACACTTAAATATATGCAAATTCCACGTAGCTGGACAGAACCAAGGTAATGTTGTTTGCCGTCGCTTACAGATACTCAATTTTTTGCATTAAATAATTAATTAGATAATCATTATAATTAATTATTATTAATCAATTAATAATCAATAATTAGCTTCTTAGATATTATATTTAGATGAAAAGTGTCAATCAGAAAAGAAAATTGTCGCAGTTTCACCTGAAAGGCGAAGCATCAATTGCGATAGCAAATTTGTAGAGAGCTATACGGAGTAATGATATTAGCTTTATCAGCTGTATAAACTTGGACATGCAGCAGCACCGGCAACACGCAGAACTGTTGTCGACGCCGTCGGCGTTTTGCCCGCGTTCGCTCAAAATGCGTGCGGCGTTGGTGACTGTTGCCGGAGCCGCTGATATAAATAGGCACTTGGTGCCGCAGCTAAACGTCGCCTCCCTTCCCTCCCCCTCCCCCACGGCCTTTCGCGCGTCGGAAGAAGGCGCGTTTGCTCTACATATATGGTGATTGTAAAGGAGGAAAGAGACCTGCAGCCCTTAAGGGAGCACGGCGCAGAACGCGCGTTTGTTCTCCGCCGTGCGTTCACTCCCCATGAAAGCGCGCGCCCCTCGCGCCCTTTCACTCGCACATACAGCGTTCGGCGCGCGGCGGCAATTTCATCTCCATTGACGTCATACGGGACCTCACGGATACGGCGACGGCGACGACGACGGCGACGCCGACAGCAGAAATCTGCTTTTGAGTGTCCATATAATTGCTATCGCAATAAAATTATAGAGCAACAGGAAAAACTCCCGATACAGCTTTCTGTTGCCCAATACGTGGTACATAAAAGTGCTTTTCCGAGCGTTAAAGAAACCCGCGGATACACGCATAGTGCCTCGAGCGGCTAGTTGTGCGGCAATTTTGCGTGTATTCGCGGGCTTCTCTCACGCTCGGAAAAAAAAGAAAAAGAAAAAAAAATCACTTTTATGTTGCACGTATTGAGCAATAGAAAGCTGTATCGGGAGTTTTTAGTGGCAGGAGCGTCGAGTGCCATTTGTTCTTTGGACAGTACTTCCGGTTCACCTCCTGAGATGACCAGGAGGTGAAAATAAATCGAAAAAAATAGTACAGTACAAAATTCACGAATTTCATTATAGATATGATATCAGAGCATAAGTTTAGCTATAAGTTGAGTTACTGAAGTGTCTGGAATAATTAGAATGAATTAGCTGAGGCGACCGGGGACGCAATTCAAGCAAATCAGTAAAATAGAAAAAAATGGTTCAGTTCAGAATTTATGACTTTCATTATAGATATGATATCAAAGCATAAGTTTTGTTGCAAACTGACTTGCTGAAATGTCTGGGATAATTATAACTAATTAGCTGAGACGAGATTAAAATAAATCAGGAAAACAATAAAAAAGTAGTACAGTGCAAAATCCATCAGTTTCTTTATAGACATGATATCAAAGCATAAGCTTAGTTCAGGTTGAGTTACTGAAGTGTCTGGAATAATTATAATTGATCGGAAATCACTTATTACTGCTTACCAAAGCACAGAACACCAACGCCGGGATGCGAGTGCCAAAAAGAAACACCTAAGTCAAAGTTTAAGGTTGCCTACTCTTTTAAGCATGGAATGCTTTTCTCCCGTTGTCGGCGATCGTCAAGTTACCTTGAGCCAACAGCCAAAGCTGTTATCCGGGCACTTAAAAGGAGTACATGCCGGCAAGTTGAAAATGAAATTTAGTCACCCGTAGGCACAAGTACAACTGTGGTATGGACCTAGAGTGCAATATAACGTACCGTACATGCACTAGATTGTACTTCATATAAACAAAACATATGAGAAAACAAAATAGTAAATGCTGTCTGCTTGACACTGGCTTTGCCACACATCAAAAACCACTATGACAAGTTGCGAGAACAAAACGAGATCATCAGAGCAACCAGTCAAACTTGAAAAAATGCGGTCTCTGGCACCAACCCTTTACATGCCGTTACTTTACATGCCGTAACATGCTAGTTACTCTCCAAACAAATTACAAAAAAATATTGCTTGCGAGTTCTTCCTAATGTTTCTTGACAATATCACTCAAGCTGTAACTTCTATTACGCTGAAGTTTTATTTGTCATTTCCAATAGCGACGTTCCAAAGGCAGATAGATACAGGGGCAGATAAAGTGGGCCGATCCTGGAGGCAGTGCAGAAAGGGTCCAAGATCAATGGCACTCCTTTCATGTGGGCCGATCCTGGAGGCCGTGCAGAAAGGGTCCAAGCTCAATGGCACATATCCCCTGTGGGCACGGGGACCTGTAACGCTTCCTCGAACTGCCCTTGTCATACGTGGGACCCAAAAAGACAAAATCAACAGCCCTTCCTCTGTCGAGAAAATGGAGTACAAAAATGACTATTGATATGTTGTTGGCACACTGTTGAGGAATTGTTGACACAATATCCTTTCTATAATGCCTCAATAATTATTGAACATACACAACAATACCTCAACAATAAAGTTGTTGAGCGCTTCACAACAGTAAAGCTATTGACTAATTGTTGTGGAGATATTGTTGAATAATGTTGAGTATTATTGAGAATTGTTGAGCAATATTGACATTGAATATATATCTGAAAGCAAAGCTTGCCGCCGTAAGCATCTTACGTAAGCAAAGGCATATCTTACGTAAGCAAAGCTTGTCGTCCGATTCTAGTAAGCGAAGCTTGTCGTCCGATTCTAGCATGCTGATTCTAGCGTGGCGGCCTCCGAAGCCCAGGCGAAACGTCAGCGAAGAGCCGCCGACCCTGAATTTAGGGCAAACGAAGCGGAACGCCTGCGGCAGCGTCGTCTTGCCACAAGCTCCCCCAGTTACGACTCGAGAGATAGGCCTTTGGTTCAAGTTATGTGACACTCTATATATTTAGTGGTGATTAAGTGAACAATAAAACAATATATATGTGTAAAACACATACAGGTCTACGTGTGTGTGTTTCAGTTTTATGTTCAATGTCAATATTGCTCAACAATTCTCAATAGTACTCCACATTATTCAACAATATGTCAACAACAATTAGTCAATCACTTTACTGTTGTGAAGCGCTCAACTACTTTGTTGCTGAGGTATTGTTGTGTACATTCAACAACTATTGAGGCATTATTGAAAGGATATTGTGTCAACAATATGCCAACAACATTTCAATAGTCATTTTATAAGGGATATAGCCCTTGTGCACCGCAGTGCCCCTAGCGGTCTCCATGCAAACCAGAGCTAAGGACTACGAGGGACAAGGCTCGGCCCTAAGGTGCTTCGCCCCTAAAAAGTGGGCATCGTGGTGGTGAGTGTCATATATACGCCGCTGCTTTTCCTGGGAAGTGGTCAGACGCAGGCGTGCAATCTCACGTGCCTCTGCAGCTCTAGATATGGCATCACAGGCATATTCTGACGTTGTATCGAGAACGGCTGGGAGGATAGTATCAAAAGGTAGTATAGGGTCTCGTTCATAATATTAAGAACAGGAGAGGTCTCAGCACATAACCACGGCCGCTGGATAAAAAAGAAAGGTCCGGCCTGCCGCGTCGGGCGCCTGATGTTACGGGAAGTGGATTAGAAACATTGTTATTGATTTGCACAGTGAGCGATTAGTAAGAAATTATTTTATTCATTTAGTACGTTAGCGTAAATATTGAACTATGAAAATTTTAGAAGTAGGCGTTGATGAGCTACATTGTCAAAATCTTTTGCAAAATTGAGGAAAGTTGGGTCGGTCTATGTATTAGTATCGAGTTTTGAATGTAGATCATGAAGAAAGATGGGCAACTCGGTTTCAAAAGACAGTGCCTTGTTGGGAACCATGGTGCGATCAATGAAAGAAATCGTTTGAGTCGAGAAACTCCATTAAGTGAGAGAAAATGACGTTCCGTGATATTGCAAGGGACACTTGTTAGGGAAATGGGGTGGTAGGTTATTGGTGAGTTTCTATTACCTGATTTGTAGACCGGAACGAGTTTGCCCACTTTACATTCAATCGGTAGGTTACCTGTGGTTAATGACTGGGAAAACAGCAAGATTAAAACAGAAGCAGAAATTACTTTGGTGTTTTTTTTACCGTATTAAAGTAATTTTGTGAAAGCCAGCAGATGGTGATTTGAGCTTTTCTACTACGCTGCACATACCGTTTAATGAAAAAATGGTGGCAGACATTCCTGATATGGCAGAAGCAAAAATGTGTTGAATGGGCGCATTGGATTCTATGGTGAAAACAGATGAAAAGTTTGTGCTAGAAACGTTAGAGCAATCAATGTCTGATAAAGGATCGCCAGTTTCGTTTGGAATACTTATAGTGCGAGGTATCTGGGGATTAATGATGTGCCTAAATTTTTTGGGGTTGTCAGCTATCATGCAGTGAAGGTCGTTGTGATAAACCGAATGTTTATATCTACACGCTCAGACTCGTAGACACGCTGAGTAGACACGGTCAGACTCGTAGTATTTATCCTATAGGCGCCGGAGTTTGGTTTCATTATTGCGAATCGAAAAAAAGCGTTTCTTTTGTTCTCGAGGGTTTTAAGTGTTTTCTTAAACCATGGCTGATATCGGTTAGCGTGAATGGTAATAGTTGGAATGTACTTATCTGCTAGGGTGTTAAGCTTATTCTGAAAGAGAGACTCATTGTTTTCCACAGGGTGCAAATGAAAACTTGATTCGAATATTTCATAAAAGTCGCGCAGTTCTTGATTTATTGCAGCGTACTTGCCTTTGTCGTAGAGACGGATGACCTTTTTGTATCAACGGCGTAAACTGGAATTAAAGGTGAAGGTGGCAAGGATTACCTTAATTTCACTAATTTCACGGACATAGTTAATGGTTGACAGGCTTTCGGGATGTGTGGTTAGTATAAGATCTAAAATGTTCTCAGTAACCTGTGTTACGCGTGTTGGTTTAGTTACCAATTGCATAAAGTTAAAGTTAAGGCAAACGTCAAGCAAATCTTTAGTACTTGCTTGGTCGGAACGTAATTGCGCAGAAGAGCAGTCGATATTTGGATAGTTGAATTCTCCGAAGAGCAGGATACGTGCATTAGAGTACTTTTAACTAAGTGGCTCAGGATGTTGTTAGGTTTGAGAGGAAAATCAGAAGGACTGTTAGAGGAACGATAGCCAACACCGAGTAGTACAAGCTGTGGGTTAACATTGAATTTTAGCCATAGAATTTCCAGTTCAGAAGATACGTTAATTACAAAGCAGGATAGCTGCTTATTTACAACATTAAGAACACCTCCCGCTCTAGAGCCCTGCCTATCTTTGCGGAACACAACAAAATTACGGAGGTCAGTAAGAATTTATGCACCAGAAGCGTCGTCAAAAAGCCATGCTTCAGTGAGTACGAGAAGATTACTTTCAGATGATGACAGAAGATTTCATGTGATATTACGTTTCAGAAGAATACTGCGTATGTTAGAAAAAATAACTGATAAGGAAAAGGGCGGTTTAGTAGTAGGTGTAGAACTTTTAACTGCGTGTTGGTTGTTGCGTGGTAGCTATAATTCCTTAACTTGTTGGGATGATTCGTCAAAAAAGAATCGCGTGGGTCCGATATGTAATGTTCTATACCGAAGAGAGAAAAGCAGGGATTTGTTTTTCGCATATGTGATAAGAAGCTTGCGCGCGGTCTGAGTTTACTTGGAAAATTCTGCACCAACGCTGTACCTTTGAACTTCTGGCCGTTTGGCAAAATTACGTCTTTTGTTTTAAAATTACAGAATTTAACGATAATGGGACGGTTTCGGCCGGGAATTCGGCGTCCAAGGAGGTGCTCCATTTCCTCACGTTTAATAATAAAGTTAAGGCACTCGCAGCAGTGGCGGAATATTTCATCTGAGCGCGCGAAGGATTCGTTGGAAGAAGTGTCAGGTATGTCATAAAATATCAAATTACTTCATCTAGAGCGGTTTTCGGCATCCTCTATTCAGTTTTCCAGAGTACAAACACGACGAACAGCTTGAACGGCGTCGATTTGTACACTCTGCAGCTGCTGTCACATACGTTCTGTATGCTGAAAGCTGGTTTCCAGAGTGGCCAGTCTCTTCTTTAGGTCCGAAAGGACGTTGGTTATTTCTTTCAGTTGTGTATTTAACTCTTGCGCATCGCCCAACAATTTCGACTGTCCTGCAGATAGCTTTTTATGCGAAGGTTTATTGGCTCACAACTGTCGGCGGCGGTGCATGGTGGTGGTGGTGGTGATGGTGTCACGCTGAAAAGTGGGCCGATTCTGGTGATAGTGCAGAAAGGGTCAAAGCTCAATGGCACACAAGGCTGGGGTACCAGTAACGCGCCCTTGAACTAACATGGTCGCACGTGGGACCAAAAGAAACAAAATCACCAGCTCTGTCGAGAAAATGGTGGTAAGCGAAGCTTGTCTTTCGTTTTAGCATGAGGACTTCCGAAGCCCAGGCGAAACGTCAGCGAAGAGCCGCCGAACCTGAGTTTAGGGCAAACGAAGCGGAACGCCTGCGACAGTGTCATCTTGCCACAAGCGTCGCTTACCCCCATCTTCTCGAAAGGGGAAGGGCTCTGAATTTTTTTTTAATTCTGCTAGAATGGTAGCCACGTCGGGACCAGGATTTGGCTAGAATCCCCAGCGAGTAGCAAAAGAGAGCTTACAACCGAGATACACTCATCAAGCGTAATTAGCAAACACTACGGGCTTCGCAGCTGGACCAGAAAGTAATTACTAGATTTTTTAGGAAATAGGCTGTATGATCGATTAACCTGCATGACGGGAGGAAGCCGTTTAGCGTCTGTCTAGTGGCACAGCCAGCAAGCCCACAGAGGGATGAAGAAGAGTGCGGCGGTTTTAAAACCGGAGTTTCTGGGAGTGTCGCTGTTGATGGTTTCTGCCAAGATGAAATGAGGACCACAGGCTCCGATAGTGGTGGTGTCTTCTATTCTCAAGCGCCGGAAACTGGTAGGACTGATGCACTCAAAGTGCGCCCGTCAGTGTCACGGCACGGCAGCTTGACTGCGGGCACCGTTGTCAGTCAAGTTAAAACATAAACAGCAGGCGAATCCGGCGTCACCGTCGAAGCACAGAGCTACACAGCGCTGTCGCAGGACGTCCATGCACATGCGGCTAGAGCGCGCGTAGATGAAGGGTAGAGACCAAGAAGGAGCGTCAAGACGATCGTTCCGACAAGCACCTGCATGACGGGAGGAAGCTGGTTAGGTGTCTGTCTAGTGGCACAGCCGCCAGTCACCATTCGACAGCGATTACACGTTCTTGAACCTCACGCCTGGTTTACGAATTGGTTCGTGGATCTACTGCTCCGTTCCTTCATTCCCCCTTCACTAAGAGATAAGTGGTTTGTTTTAAGTGCGAAGCACTTTAGGGCCCGGGCTTTCGGCGTGTCATGCCGTGGTCACGCGCAAAAACAGGGTCAAAACAAGTGCAGAATGGATCAAAGTCGGTTCAAAATAGACTAACATGATTCAGAATAATGTAAAGACAGGAATAACCAAGCATTAAGCGCAATAATTAGCAGAAACTTGTTAAAATAACTTCTACCTATCATCAGCAAAGGCTTTGGCTCCATGTGCTAGAGGGTTTGGCTGCACGTGCGTGGCGGTTTCCCACCAGTTGCAGTGTTGCCAGGTTTGGCTATATATAGCCAAATCGGGCTACAGGAAAAACATTTTGGCGTCGACTTGGACGAGTTGGCTATGTGGCTATATTTGGGCTACTGAAATTCTGCGACTTGGCTTTGTTTGGGCTATAAGTGGCGCCCTAATCCACGCTCCAGTACGCTCCAGAGGTGACTCTGATCGGGTAGAAGCAAATGTCGAAGACTATGTTTCAGCTGGCTGAGCCGGCCGCGCTGCTGTGCGTGTGTGCGTGTGCAAAATGACCGCCCCTCCCCTTCCCTTCCGTGTCTGCGCCGTTGTCTGAGGCGGTGGCTTTGATCTTTAATACACTCAAACTTACACCCCGCTTGACCGTTATATATGCACCCGATCCCCGGGCATCGGAACGAACCTGGGAGTGGTGTGCTTTCCACAGTACCCTGTACTAACATGGCTATGCTGAGGAAGGATGAGCCATAAATAACATAGGGTCGGGGCTGTCGGGCGATCGTGGCGCCGACATGAAAGAAGGGAAGCACGGGTGGAGGATACACCCCAGTGTGTTCATGGTCACGTCTTAATTCTGGGTGAAGTATCGCGCTGGGCACAGCTTTCGACCTACTCCACGTATGTTGCGCGAAGCTTTACTGCCATTTTCCTTCTCCTGCTAGATGAATTTTTGTTCGTGCTTACATTCGAGATTCATTTAGATCGGTCAGACGTGAGATCGGATCCTCCTCAGAGAGGAGAATCCAAACAAGGGGAAGTGGGTCAAGTATGCGAGAACGTATAAAAAATAATGCGAGCTAAACCCCGAGCCAAAGGTGGGTTCTGGTGCTTTTACTTCTTGATGGTCTGCCCGTAACGTCATGGATACAGATACTCATTCTATTACCGAAACACGTTTGCCAGGATGACATCAGTCCACCATGTCACATGAACTTCACCCACCGTACTTAGCTTGTGAGGTGACGCACTGCTGGCTCGAGGACGAGGGTTTCATTCCAGGCCACGGCGACCGCATTTCGATCAAGGCGAAATGCAGGAACACCCGTATTAGGTGTACGTTAAAGAACCCGAAGTGACCAAAATTAATCCGCAATTCCCACTGCGTCATGCCTCCCAATCGTGTCGTTGGTTTGGCACGTAAACCCTCCGCAATTATTAGAGAGGTTTAGAATAGGGGCCTCAAGGGCCTCAACGTTTTGCGGCCCCAAAGAAATAGCATCGAAGTCACTGTGCATTCGCAAGACGCGAACTGTGTTTGGGTTTAGCGGGAGCCCCAAAAGCTGCCCCAAAAGCTTTCGTTAACAAACATAGCGGTGCCCATCGAAGCGACAGCTCTAACCAAGCACCAAACTGGGTTCGATTCGTAGTAACGCGTGAAGTTCGTAAGCTAGGAGAAGTGATTGTGGTTATCGCTTTCTCTCAACTGACATGTGTAATGAAGATTGAATCATTAGACGCCGCTGGTTCCGAATTCAATTGTCGATTTTATGACTCTTAGGGCTAACACGGATCGACTGGGCTGGGTGAAGGTACGTAAAGTTGGTTACTCAAAACTAAGCGCAACAAGTTGCATGCTGCTAATAGAATAAGTTCTAAATTGTAATTAAACGCGAAAACACGACAACCTAAATCGCTCTTCTTATCATAAAATGGTATACTTTATCTTAATATTTATTACAGCTTTTCATTGACTCCGTAGTGATGCAGCAAGCGCAACGCACTATCCGCAAACGGAAAACGCCTATTCTAAAACTGATCACTCCTGCATGCGCCAACGCTAACACCCGCAAAGCTCTTAGGGGGCCCCTATTCTAAAACTTTATTAGCACATCAACATGGTTTGCTTTCTGACAGTAACCGGCTTTCACAGCATAACTACGGTTATCAAGTTGCTGTTTACCTTTGCTCTTCGTGCGCCGTCGCGGCTTTTACCATTTCGAGCGAGTTACGTGCGGGACGTGCTCGTCACCTTAAACGAGTGTGCGCTTCTTACACTGGTGTGCTATTTTGCGCAGTAATCTTTTAAAGCTTCGCTTACACCGATTCAGGCAGCGAGTGGCATCTTTTATCTGGGACTTTATTTTAGCGCATGTTCTTCGTGCTAGAGACATAAGATGGCGGCTAGATTGATGCAAATGAACAGTATATAGAGCATGTACCAGATAACTCGGGCCAAGCTAATTGAAAAAAACGAGAAAACAAGATAGGACGATGAGACAAATAACACGAGATATCATAGCGCGAAATACTTGTTTTATCTCATAAAAAATGTCACAGTTTCTCCCTAAGGGCGAAGCAATGAATGCGATAGCAACACAGCAATGTCATACGATGTAAGGTGAGCGGCTTTGGTAGCAATATAAATTGTAGTAAACATGAGCTGATTAAGTAAGCAGGTGTGCTGCGGCGTAAGTAGACCGACATGAAGAGAGACTCGATGACCACGAGAAGGCGCGTGTGAAACGGTGGTGTTGATGAGAAGCGCTTCCCGTGGGCAGCGCGTGCGAAGGGACACACCTGTAGCGCTGCACTGCCGATCCGGGCAGCATTACATGTGTAGCGTGCGTTGGAAAATGTGGCCCGACTATTACTAACTGAATGAACAAGCGTGGTGTGAGCGCGCACAAACAAACATGAATAGATCACACTGAATGACTGCACACAACGACTGTCAAAACGCTGGCAGCAAGCCCATACGCTGCAGCGGGCGAAGGTACGTGCGGTCTATCGCTTCAACAGAAACTGAGCGGCGAATGAACAGTGCATAAAGGTCAGAGCCGTGTGGAGAGAAGAGACGGTGTGGTCGAGCGACGAGCGCGGTTGTTGGCAGAGTAGAAGTGCGCCCCCCCCCCCCCCCCCGCTCCCTCCAGCGCTGGCTTCCCGCTTGCTTGCTTGCGCGTGGGAGACATAAGAGACTGTGCGGACAAGCGACGAGCGCGGTTGTTGGCAGAGAAGTGCCCCCCCCCCCCCCCTGCTCCCTCCGGCGCTGGCTTTCCGCTTCCTTGCTTGCGCGTGGGAGATTGAGTGCGTTCGCTCTCCGTGATAGCGCGCGTCCCCGCACGCTTCCGCTGGGGCATACGGCGCGCGGCGATGATTTTATCTATACGGAACCTCACGGCGACGGCGACGATGACGGCGACGCCGACGGCAGAAATCCGGTTGAAGTGTCCATATAATTGCTATCGCAATAAAAAAAATGTCACAGTTTCGCCCTAAGGGCGAAGCAATGAATGCGATAGCAACACAGCAATGTCATACGAAGTAAGGTGAGCGGCTTTGGTAGCAATATGAATTGTAGTAAACATGAACTGATTAAGTAAGGAGGTGTGCTGCGGCGTAAGTAGACCGACATGACGAGAGACTCGATGACCACGAGAAGGCGCGTGTGAAACGGTGGTGTTGATGAGAAGCGCTTCCCGTGGGCAGCGCGTGCGAAGGGACACATCTGTAGCGCTGCACTGCCGATCCGGGCAGCATTGCATGTGTAGCGTGCGTTGGAAAATGTGGCCCGACTATTACTAACTGAATGAACAAGCGTGGTGTGAGCGCGCACAAACAAACATGAATAGCTCACACTGAATGACTGCAGACAACGACCGTCAAAACTGTGGCAGCAAGCGGATACGCCGCAGCGGCGAACGTACTCTGTGTTGTGTGTTGCTCGTGCGGTCTATCGCTTCAACGGAAACTTTATATTTGTGAGCGCGATATTTGAAATGCGCGGGCTTTTCCGTGCTGGTGCTCGGCGTAAAGCGTCGCTGGTGCGCGTGGTCGGTTCAGAGCCTGGAACGACGGGGCAGCCAGGCTGACAGAACGGGCAGTGGAGATGGAGCGGACCGAAGAGACGGTGAACCGGGCGCCGCGAGCGAGCTGGGCCTCGTCCTCGCGACGACCGCTGCCGTGCTGCCGGGCTCGGGCCACGACCCGCGGTTGTTCCACAAACCGGGCGCCGCCCCGGCTTCTACCATCAGCGTAGCTGGGCCTCGTCCCGCTCGAACCGCTGCCGTGTTCGCCCCCCCCCCCCCCCCCCCGCTCCCTCCGGCGCTGGCTTACCGCTTCCTTGCTTGCGCGTGGGAGAGATAAGAGACTGTGCGGACGAGCGACGAGCGCGGTTGTTGGCAGAGCAGTGCCCCCCCCCTGCTCCCTCCGGCGCAGGCTTTCCGCTTCCTTGCTTGCGCGTGGGAGATTGAGTGCGTTCGCTCTCCGTGATAGCGCGCGTCCCCGCACGCTTCCGCTGGGGCATACGGCGCGCGGCCCTTTCACTCGAAGATTTTATCTATACGGAACCTCACGGCGACGGCGACGGCGACGCCGACGGCAGAAATCCGGTTGAAGTGTCCATATAATTGCTATCGCAATAAAAAGCCGTGAGCACGTCGCCGTCGCAAATCGCTGGGCAGCTGTACTTCCACGCTGTAGGCCGAGATGACGTGAGAGATCGGTGATGCTAAACATTATTGCGATAGCAATTATATGGACACTCCAAAGCAGATTTCTGCCGTCGTCGTCGCCGTTGCCGTGAGGTTCCGTATGACGTCAATGGAGATGAAATCGTTGCCGCGCGCCGCCGAACGCTGTATCTGCGAGTGAAAGGGCGCGAGGGACGCGCTCTTTCACGGTGAGTGAACCCACGGCGGAAAACAAACGCGCGTTCTGCGCCATGCTTCCTTAAGGGCTGCAGAAGTATGCGTGTCTTTCCTCCTTTACAATCACCACATATGTAGAGCAAACGCGCCTTATTCCGACGCGCTAAAGGCGGTGGGGGGGGGGGGGGCGGGGGGGAAGGGAAGGGAGGTGACATTTAGCTGCGGCACCAAGTGCCTATTTATATCAGAGGCTCCGGCAACAGTCAGCAACGCCGCACGCATTTTGTGCGAACGCGGGCAAAACGCCGACGGCGTCAACATTAGTTCTGCGTGTTGCCGGTGCTGCTGCATGTCCAAGTTTATACAGCTGATAAAGCTACTATAATTTACTCCGTATAGCTCTCTACAAATTTGCTATCGCAATTGATGCTTCGCCTGTCAGGTGAAACTGCGAACACTTTTTTTTGCGTTCACGACAGCTAAAAAGCAGAGTTAGTAGTTAATATTACTGTATATACCTCAAAATAATAACGTAGTACTCTCTGTCAAAAAATGAAAGCACTAATTTCGCCCTCTGCAGCGATTGGCTGGAACTTAAAAGCTTCCGGGGCCTACCAAAAAGTGTTCTGTGCAAGCATAATGTCGCTGTTGTTGATGTCAAGGGCCGACCGTCACGGTGGCACGGACATGTTGTTATGACGGGTTGTGCAAACAAGGATTGCTGTAGTTGAATGTGAAAATGTATACACAAATAAAACTGCAAACAAAAATGACTATATTTGGATACGAAATTTTTTGCACTTCTTTTGTGTTTGGCTACAAGTGGGCTACAGCTTCTCTTGCTTTTGGCTACGCCACCTCGTCGGACCTGGTAACACTGCGCGCGCTTTCACAAGCAGCTACAGTGTACTAAAATAGACTCTTCTAGTACACTGTACAAGGAGCGAACGCATGGCGGAGAGCAAACGCGCGGTCTGCGCCGTGCTTCCAGAAGGACTGCAGAATTAAGCGTCTCTTTCCTCCTTTACAGTAGCAAGTGCTAGGTGGCGCCCTTTTTTTCGGACCCCTAGCGCCATCTGACGAATAGTTCCTCAAATGTGGTAGGATTGCTCACGGCGTCAGCAGGTCGCGCTGCGTGTTTGGCGCCCTGTCAAACAGTAGTGATGGCGCGAAACAGCGTGCCGATATTAATTTTAGCCGGGTTTCGTGAATTACAAGACCTTGACAGCTTTTTTCGTGGAAAGAACTTGGAGAAAGGAAGACTTCTATTTGAAGCGGGGCACGTCTACTAAGTGAGGGAACGGCTGGGCTCGCAAGGATTGGAGGCGACTGCTAGGCGTGACACAGTGAGCTCTCTCAAACGCGGCCATTCCTGCTCGGGTGGACAAACGTACAGCCGAGTTACGCCTCTCTGAATGCCGCGCGCGAGTCTATATGTAGTTGCGATTGCCTCATATGCGTGGCCCTTTGTCTTGCTTTTCATGCATTTCGAGCGCTTAAGGGGAAAGAGGAAAACCGAGAGTAGGAAAAACAATAGGACAGGGAGGACAACTTGGCAGGAACTATATAGTGTCCTCCACGTTCTTTTGTCTTTTCTTCTCTCAGTTTTCCTCTTTCCCATTAAGCGCTAGAAATGCATGAAATATCTGAATTCCTACTAGTCCAGCTGTCGGCCATAAATTTGCCTCGGTACCCGAGTCACTTGATTATGCTTGTCAAACGCGAGGCACCAGAACCGAGCAAGCGTGAAACATTTGCAATAATTGCACACTTGTAGGCATTATAACTACTGAGGAGCACAGGTTTGAGTTGATGGAATACACCTACTACTGCTGAGTGAGTTCTCTGAAACGCGACGACTCCCGCTCGGATCGACAAACGCCGTTCCAAACTACGCGCCTATGGACGCCGATGAGAGGCTAAATTTAGCTCTGATCGCGTCGTGCGTGGAACAACAACGAGGCAATCTGTGCCTGCGACACCTCCATGATTAAGCAACGGCTTTCGATTGTAATAGCAATGATATGGACACTCCAAGCGCATTTCTGCCGTTGCCGTCACCGTGGTCGTCACCGTGAGGTTCCGTCAACGTGAGGACACTAAAGAGAAATATTAAGTGAAACTAAAGTGACAGATTAGTGCTCCGGAATCTCTAAGGCGTCAATATTAATCGCGAACAGAGCCTTAGTAATCGAGAAATTGAGCTAAATCGAGAAATTGAGCTAAACACTATTAGAGACTCCGACAGGACATTCAAGTCCTGTAAAGAGGAGTGCCCGGTGACGAAGGCAGTCCTCTTTAAATTCTGTTAGTAGTATTCAACCGCTTGATATAAAACATAATTATAAGACGAAATAAAATGCTACTTCGATCACGCACCAACTACGGAGACCAACGATTAACTTATCAAATACCAGACATGCTTAATCAATACCCAACCATACTACATTTACTGGAGTGTGGAACTTCATCTAAAGCATTTAAAAGAATAACAAGAGAACTACTAGCTGAAGAATACGAACGTTCTCACGATGCCTAAAACACTTGACGTACCTTAACACTTTGACATGTTGTTCCTTATAGCTGTGCATAGTGCTAATAGTGCCTTTCACAATTTTGTTTAGTACTGCGATTTCTCTCATGCGGACACCGATTACTTGTATGTACAATCAACTCGCTTTTCTGTTTGCGAGTGAACTGTACAGCATAACATGCATTTATTGTGTTTTTTTTTTTTCTCTTTTCCCACTGCATCATGTCGCTGCTTTGCTGCCAGGGTGAACGCACGGCCAAGTCAGCATTTCCTCAGCCTTTAGCCGTGTCTCCCAAGGCAATTTTGTACCGAATTTGCCTTTAATAACCCACAGATGGTCTGTGTCATTTTTATTGCGATAGCAATTATATGGACACTCAAAGCGGAGTTCTGCCATCAGCGTCACCGTCGCTGTCGCCGTGAGGTTCCGTATGACGCCAACGGCAATGAAATCGTTGCCGCGCGCTGTATGCTGTATTGCGAGTGAAAGCGCGCGAGCGACGCGCACTTTCAAGTGGAGCGAACGCACGGCAGAGAGCAAACGCGCGTTCGGCGCCGTGCTCCCTGAAGGGCTGCAGAATTAACCGTCTATTTTCTCCTTTACAATAACCATTTAGATATAGAGCAAACGCGACTGCCTCCGTCGCGCGAAAGGTCGGGGGGAGGACGGGAGGGAGGGAGGGAGGGAGGGAGGGGAGGCGACGTTTAGCTACGGCACCAAATGCGTAATTGTATAAAATTGTTGCGAGGCGAGAAGGTGGTAAAGACTTCCGACGCTGCTCGACGAGTGTTCCGCCGTGCTCCCTCAAGGGCTGCAGAAGATAGCGCCAACCTTTCCCTTTCCCTCAAGAACCACTTATCATCCGTTCTGATCTCGTCGAAACCTGCGAGCCGCCCCCAGAGGCACCGGCAACAGTCACCAACGCTGAGCGCGTTCGGTGGGAACGCGGGCAAAACGCTGAAGACGTCGACGACAGTTCTGCGCGTTGCTGGTGCTGCTGCATGTCCAAGTTTATACAGCTGATAAAACTACTATCCTTACTCCATATAGCTCTCTACTAATTTGATATCGCAATTGATGCTCCGCCTTTCGGATGAAACTGCACCATTTTTCGGAAAATGAACTCATTGACATTACCCTTGAGAACGACGCCATTGGTCGAAAAGTTTCGTTCTCGCCCGAGTCTGCGCCGCCCACGTTTTCGAGTATCAGTGGTTTCGTTATTGCGTGTTGTTGGGCTGGTTTTCCTGGCTCGCGAAACTCGCACAAACTGCATGTAGCGAAGAATGCCACGTCCTAGTGATATCACGGGATCCCCAACAATCCATGCCACTGACCAAAAGTTGCTGCAGCGGCTCGGTTTCTTCATGCATTTTGTGCAAAACAAAAACAAACAAACAAACAAAAAAAACGTACCACCGTCTGTCGGGCGCCGTTTTACTTACTGCAAGACGCGTCGGGCGGTGATGGCATATGCAATGCCACCACTCCGAGGTTGTGTGGCGAGAAATTTCAATTGCGATAAAGGTCTTCGGATGCTTCAGATGCAATTTTAGGGGCGAGGCACCTTAGGGCTGAGCCTTGTCCCTCGTAGTCCGTAGCTCTGGTTGGCATAGAGACCACATAGGGCGAAGAACAGGCTCGGCCACCAGTGCAGCCCGTTATACAATCCTATCACCAGCCGCTCCATCCAGGGCGTGCTCCGACGTGGCCGGGACCAGCTACAGGGAACCGGTGGCCTACATCTGACAACCGGCCTATATGCTTTGCCTGCGGCTACGCCGATCACGTGGACCGTTTCTGTAATCATGTGCAGACGCCAAGCGTTGAATCATCCATGACCAACCGTGCGCCTCGTCCAGATTACGACCCACCATCCGGTGTGTCACCGACATACCGCCCGCCGCCGAACACCCGTCGTTCCTCATCTCCACGCCGGCGCTCGTTATCGCCGATGCGGCCTCGTGCCGCCCCTTGAGATGAGGAAAACTGACTGTCGCAGTCCAAGAGGCAAGGGCTGCGACAACGTCGAAGTGCACAAGTCCTCATTGCAGCCCATCCAATGTGATAGACGTGTTTGTCGACGATGTCCGCGCGTCTGCACTCGTGGACACAGGAGCAGCCGCATGTGTTATGGACGCTACACTTTGCCGCTTACTTCGGAAAGTCACGACGCTCCTGTCCGGACTATCCCTTCGCACAGCCAGTGCTCCGCATATTCGACCCTTGGCGTTTTGCACTGCTCGTGTAGAAATTCAGGACGTTGTCTTACGCCATAGAATTCTTCATCATTTCCTCCTGCTCTCACGATGTCATCCTCGGTTGGTGTTTTCTCTCGCGCCACAATGCCATTATCGATTGCGCACGGGCCGAAATAGAACTATCGCCGCTGCTAGATTTGACGCCCTCTGACGCTTCGTCGCTTTCCAGGAAGCTGATCGTCGAAGCCGACACTCAGGTTGCTCCCCACGCCTCAATGATCCTGCCCATGCACTGCAGTGGCTTCTCGGACGGCATTGCATTACTGTCGCCATCTGGCCGTTTCCTCGCAAGGAAGGGCCTGTTGCTACCTTTTGCGACCGTGGACATCACCAAGGTCACTAGCGCAATTTTCGTTTGCAACTCGTGCCCATACCCTGTCATGCTGCTCCGAGGAGAATGTGTTGGTACCGTGGAAGCCATCAACGACGTGCCCGACTACCCGAATTGTGCAACCTACCATACGCTCAGTGCTATTTCTACATCAGAAGCATAGCCCACAGATGTATTTGGTTCCTCCATCGCTCGAACCCTTACAGCGGCCCAGCTGCAGTCCCTCTTGGGAAGAATTTCGTTCGTCTTTCGACGTGGGGCAAGCTTCCCTGGGTCGGACTTCAACTGTAACGCATCACATGGACACTGGCTCTCACGCACCATTGCGACAACGCCCGTATCGCGTTTCTGCCAGCGAACGTCGTATGATTAACGAGCAAGTCGAGGACATGCTTCGGCGCGAAGTAATTCGACCCTCGAAAAGTCCATGGGCTTCGCCTGTCGTCCTTGTTACAAAGAAGGACGGCTGCGTCAGGTTTTGCGTCGCTTATCGTCGGCTTAATAAGATAACTCGCAAGGACGTCTATCCCCTGCCACGCATAGACGACGCAATTGACTGCGTGCAAGGAGTCGAGTTTTTTTCATCTCTGGATTTGCACTTCGGGTATTGGCAAGTGCCTATGGAAGAAGTCGATCGGCCGAAAACAGCCTTTATCACGCCCGACGGCTTGTACGAGTTCAACGTGATGCCTTTTGGACTCTGTAATGCGCCCGCGACATTCGAGCGCATGATGGACACAGTTCTGCGATGCTTAAAGTGGCATACATATTTGTGTTATCTTGACGAATACATTGTCGTTTTCGTGCCTGACTTCACCATGCACCTCGAACGCCTCCGGCGTGTTTTGACGTGTTTATCGAACGCCGGCCTACAACTAACATAGAGAAGTGCCGATTTGCTGCGCAGCAACTCACGATACTTGGCTATGTCGTATCCAAGGACGGTATTCTCCCCGCCCCCGACAAACTTCGCGCCGTTGCCGAGTTTCCCAAGTCAACGTCCATCAAAGAATTGCGCAGTTTCATCGGTCTGTGCGCCTACTTCCGACGCTTCATTCGGAATTTCGCCGCTATCTTATCGCCCCTGACGAAGCTCTTAGGGAGCAACGGGCTCCTCACCTCGTGGTCATCAGAGTGCGACGCGGCGTTCACGAGTCTTCGTCGTTTGCTGACTCCCCCCCCCCCCCCCCCCTTAATTTCGCGCCACTACAACCCGACAGCCCCTACAGAGGTACACACAGATGCCAGCGGTGTGGGCCTTGGCGCTGTCCTCGTGCAACGCAAGCAAGGGTTCCCTGAGTATGTCGTTGCTTATGCCAGCCGAACGCTTACGAAAGCCGAAAATAATTAAACCGTGACTAAAAAAGAATATCTCGCGATCATCTGGGCTCTTAACAAGTTCCGGCCATATTTTATGGCCGCCCATTTGATGTCATCACGGACCACCACGCATTATGTTGACTGGCGTCGTTGAAAAATCCATCCGGCCGTCTTGCACGTTGGGCACTTCGCCTGCAAGACTACGACATCCGCGTACTCTACCGCAGCGGACGACACCACTCGGACGCCGATGCCCTGTCGCGCTCTCCCTTGGCTGACCACAATATATCTCGGTTGACTGTGTCTTCCATCGACCTTCGCATCATCGCTTCCGAGCAGCGCAAGGACCCCTGGATTGCGTCGATTATAGGCTGGCTCTCTGATCGATCGACCAGGTCAACAACCTGCGCGTTGCGCCGTCAAGCTCACCATTTCGCCATTCGCGAGGACCTGCTTCACCGGCGAAATTACAGCTCCGACGGTCGCCAGTGGTTGTTAGTAGTGCCTCGCAGCCTGCGTTCCGAAATATGCGCAGCTTTCCACGCCGATCCCCAGTGTGCCCATGCTGGCGTTTTCAAGACTTACCAGCGCCTTCAACACGGTACTACTGGCGAGGGATGTACAGCTGCGTTCAAAAGTTCGTACGCTCTTGTTCCGATTGCCAGCGCCGGAAATCTTCACCCCGCCTCTCGCCAGCTGGGCTGCGTATCGCTTACGCGATACGCTGAAACTGCGGCGCTTCCAGCAGCTATAGCGCGCGACGTTGCGTCCTTCCTGCTTCGTCGATTCATCCTACGTCATGGGCCACCCCAGGAGCTGCTCAGTGACCGCGGACGGGTGTTCCTCTCCGAAGTAGTTGAAGCTGTTCTCAAGGAGTGCGACGTTGTTCATCGCACAACAACGGCGTACCATCCTCAAACCAATGGAATCGCGGAACGATTCAACCGTATACGCTCGGTGACATGCTCTCAATGTACGTCTCCTCCGACCACACGAACTGGGACGCCATTCTGCCCTTCGTCACCTACGCGTACAATACCGCTACGCAGCCCACCACTGGGTTTTCACCCTATTTCTTATTGTACGGTTGCCACCCATCGCACATCATCGACACAATGCTACCATACCGGCCCAACGCATCTGAATGTGCGCATTTCTGATACGTTGAGACATGCCGAAGAGTGCCATGACCTCGCCTGGGCCTTCACCTCCAATGACCAAGAGCACCAGAACAATCGCGGTGACACCACCTCTGCGCCCACCTTTCTTCCTGGAGAGCTTGTGTGACTCTCAGTTCCTTCCGCTGTACCTGGTCTGTCTTCCAAGTTAATGCCCAAGTATGAAGGTCCCTACCGCATCGTCGAGCGTGCATCACCCGTAAACTATGTGATTGAGCCCGTTGAACCATCGTCGGACATGCGCCGTCGCGGACTGCGACATTGTCAACATCGAGCGCCTCAAACCGTATTATGATCCACTAATAGTGACGAACTGTTAGGTCGCCGGACGGCTCCCTTTTTCGTCCCCGGGGTAATTGTAGTGAAGAAGAGAAGAAAAGGGACGAAGCAGTGGAGCATCCTTACCAGCGCTGTCTAGTGGGTCAGTCTCTCCAGCGCATCGCTTGGACTACGCCACTCGCGCTCGCGGTTCCTTGAACTGACCGAACGGTTGGCCCTAACACCTGTGTGCAATAAACGCCTTTACACTATATATATACGCCAAGCTCCGGCTTCCGGAAGGCGGAACCAGAAGCCGGCTTCCCCTTCTGGTTCCACTTCCGCTTCCGCTTCCGGTTCCGGAAGCCAGCTTCCGGCTTCCGGAGACCGCTTCCGGCGTTTTGCCCGAATGATCCCCCGGTGCTTCGCCCACTCATCATCATTTACTTCGTGGATATGCGGTGTTTTTTTTTCGTAAACTAAATATTTTCTTGCCACGAAATAAGCGTTGCGAAGTATCTTTAATGGTGTTTAGACAGTCCACGTCGACTGTAGTATCTGCCTTTAGTGTCCCTTTAAGTCCAAACAAGGTAATATCGTCGCCTCACGCCGTACGCTGTATGTGCGCGTGAAAGCTTGAGAGGGTCAACCGACAATCGCGGCTGAATCAGCCCCCGGAAAGTAAAGCTAGTTTCGGTTTCAAGGAACATGCGCGCTCCTAGCGGTTGCCGGACATCCTAAGCTATTTTTGTTATTTCTCTTCTTGTGAATTTTAAATCGGGCGAAGCGCGGGAAGTGGTCGCCATCGTGCGTCCGTCGAGCTTGCCTCCGCTCACCCTTGCCACTCGCTCAGCAATATCACAAGTCAGATCGCGCTTGGTCGTCTGCTTCGGTTGTCGTCCCAAGTGTGAAGATGGGAAAGATAAGACAGAGAAGCTTCATCAAGCATGCAACGAACGGAAGACGCTGGAAACCAGGCGCGCAATCTTGTACGCGTTCCAAAATGGAACGGAGGCGGTCCGTTCCATCGACCCGCACACGATTGGTCAATTTGAACCGTGATGAACGCCATGACGTCAATTGTGACGTGAGCCATGACGTTTTGCTGCTGTCAATCATTCCGTGTCGTCTGCTTACGGACGAACACAACGGAACGGTTTCCGAGTCCGTCCGTTTCGATAGAACGCATTAGAACGGCTACCAGACGGCTTGGATTGGATTAAAACGTAAGCGCTTGGGACGGTTAGTTTCTTTCGTATCCGGTTCAATCCAAATCGGGAATGAGAAAGTGGCGTTCCCTTTCTCTGCCGTGTCTTTTCGTGTCGCATGTGCGGCTGCTGCAGTAGCGCAGAGACAAGGACCCGAGGTAGATGATGCATTTTAAGAGTAGGAAGAGTTCCGGCAGCATTTTCGTCTGTCCAAACGAACAGTGCGAAGCTTGTGCGACGAGCTTGACCCCATCATTGTATGCCAGCGAGCCAGTGGCCTTTCCACAGAAAGGACGGTGTTGTGCGCGCTGCGATTCTTCGGCACCGTAAGCTTCCAGAGGAACGTTGGTCGCGAGGAGCAAATAGTCATGGCGCAGTCGGCCGTGAGCAACACCATCCACGAGGTGACGGAGGCCATCATTTCCGTGTCTGCCCGGAGAAAGTTGGTGGATTTTTCATTGACACCGGCTGCCAAGGAGGAGGCAAAGGCGGCGTTTGCGCGACGCGGTGCCATTCCAGGCGTGCTAGTGTGCGTCGACGGCACTTGATCGCCATTATGAAGCCAGAGGGACTCAGCCCGGCCGACACGGCGAGCTTCATGTCGAGGAAGGGTTATTACGCCCAAAACGTCATGGTCGTAAGTACCGTTAGAATGTTTTACTTGAAGCTGTAGCTGCCATTTTTACTCGCCCTTAGTAGCAATTGTTCAGTTTAATGCCCAAGCTGGCTTGGGCATTAAAAGGGGACATGCGGGGAACTGTGTACGAGCTCGTTGAAGTCTGACATGTCGGCGGTAATGACATGTCTCACATGTCGGCGGTAATGTGTTTCTGTGCATGAGCCGTTTGCCGTTCCAAAATTGTGTTTTAGTTCTGGTGTGCATACACAACGGGGTTGTGCATTTTGAAGGTATTAAGGAACATGGGCAGCAGTCGTAGCAAAAATGGATACACTATAGGGAAGATACGATGGAAGCATTTTGAACAGAGAAACACTTACAACCATTGCATGGGCAGGATTTGGCGTGTATGGTTGTTCTTGCGCAATATCGTGCCCCAAGTTTTCATTTAGCGATCACTTAGTGCAAACCATAGGCATGCGCACAAAGGGGGGGGGGGCGCATTGCCCCCCTCCCCCCAAATGCAAAACCCTGTGCACGCCTATGACTGAAACAGTGTAGCTGCTTGTACCAGCGTAAATGTATGTTTTGTTTTCTGCATGTCAATGGCAAAAAGGAATGTACAGCATATCTGCAGCACCATTTTGTATTGCTCCTCATTGCAGGTGTGCAACTCGGAACTTTGCATCCTTGTTGTGCACCCCCGGCTCCCTGGTTCGGGCCACGACTCTTTGTGTGGCAGCATAATCCACTGTGTGTGCGACTAGCCGCACAACTGCAGCCTGGCGAGTATCTGGCTGGTAAGTATTCGTAATGTGTACACCTAATTAGCGCAGAGCACTTTGGTTGGCAACAACTTTATTGATAGTCACAGGAATATTGATGTCACAGGAATGGTGAGCTTTCATAACACATGCATAATTTATTTATACAAATTGCAGTGCCCCTAGGCTATCACAGGGCTGTGTTTGTACAGTGGAAAATACATTAAAGAATTTGTATACACATCAAGTACCCCTCCATACGGATGGTCAATGTTTCCAAATCAAAACATCCGAGATTATGATAATTTAAACACAAACGAAGTAAAGCTATACAAAGAATCCTTTAAAAAATGCCACAGCCGCGTACACATTTGTACCCTCTTCACTGCGCAAGAGTCTCCAAGGCTGCCACTTATTTACAGTAGTACTCGTGAAGCAGTCTTAAGACAATGCGTTATGCCCCTTTATCTGTGAAGAACTGCATTTGCTGCTGCGCCCAAGCTAGCATTGTTCTCTACAATATGCACGTCGCAAAATGCTTCTTTCCTCGTGAAACATTAGAAATGCGATGTTACAACAGCTTTTATGCGTTGTGTGCATCCTATGATATGCCACTTGCTCTGCATGTAGATGCAGAAATTGTTACTTTCTACTCAGGTCAATACACCAAACATCTGTTTGTTTTACCATAGTTTGTGGTTACAGTATTGAGTAATTGGCGCTAAGTACTTCTTTCCTAGTGTAACATGAAACATGGTAGCAACGTGAAAGTGCAGCCTTTTCTTTAAATATCACATGAAATATGAAATGGAACCATCCCTTGACCCATCATAGTTATGACAGACTTGATGGAAGCAGTACATGTGATCGGCACTCTGTGCTCATCATCAGGAAAAGGTTTGCATAATTTTCATAAAACGCACCAGAATGATCGCAACTGCCGCATCCTGTGCATTCGGGCGCTCGGTGTAGATCGGTAGGAACGAGGCAATATGCTTGCTAGCTACCTCTTGTGCTAGGTGCATGAAAACTTCCATGCAAGCATGAATACACAGATGAGGCAAGCAAGTAAAGCGTAATGAATGCGGATTCAAACACAAAAAAATCTAACGCTGAGTGTTGTGACATTACACTCGTCACATCATGTCCAAATGGGTAGACGTAAATTAACGTAAAAGCACAGAAAATACAAAGGCCAACTTTATCACACGCTATGATGACAAGTACATCATGAACCCTGTACATACAGCACGCTACACGTAGCAAAGCATGTGAGAACATTGCAACATCAGCATCACACAATTCGTTTTCACCATGGCACATAAAACTTGCAGTTACATTTAGGTGACCTTGCAAGAAAGCATGACTTTGACAGGTACGTCCGTTCCCTTCTCAGTGTTATGAGTCACTGTCTAGGAACATTCATTTCTCAGCAGCAATTGTAGTGCGATGCAAAAAAAAAACAGGTGAGTCATAATTGTAGAAAGGTGAGTGCACTTGCCAGCTGTGATGGAACATAAATGACATACAACATGAATAATTGGCTCTGCAATCTCGCAGCACCCAGACCGTGTCACACTTGAAACGTATTCTTGCAATGACTCACTAGGAACGAAAACTAGAGGAAACCAATTACCGGCGTGGTGCAATGATGATGGCCATTTTCATTTGTGAAACTATGCAACTTAAAGAGTGACTAGTTTGGTGTACTGAAAAAAAGACCACATTGTAGTTGTTGCACCTTAGCCTTACTGTGCTGAAATGAAAATATCACAGTGCAAGCACTATGCGGTAACGCTTCATAATGAGTGCAGTAAACCACAAAACATAGTGAAGCAATGTAAATATCACAGTACAAAAACAGCAAGCGACAACTACTTGTTATGATTCCAGTGTTAATGACTAGGCGTCTTCGAAATGTTTAAATTAAAGAAAGCATGCTGGCGTTGCAGCTGGATTAGCATAAATATAAAGAGGAAAATATTACAATACAAAAGTGGGTGCACGCATTACGCCTTTTGTCCAAAAAATCCTCCTGTGTTATTCATACAAGGCAACAATGAAATTTAAACATTAAAACTCAAGTGAAGCAACAATAAGTGCATAAAATGAAAGTGAAGTTATAAAACTCAAAGAACAATAAATAAGATAAACTGAACTCATGAAACACAATAAATGAATAAAATGAAATTGAAAAGGTGAAAATAAACAAATTATTTCCTCCTTTCTTGTTGCAGGTGCCTAGCTACGACTAGTGCCAGGGAGTGCTCCTTCTCCAGGATGCCCTCCTGAGCCGCTGCCGTCCTCTCTGCCGCGACAGCGAGCCGGGTGGTGGATTGTTCGATCCTCCGCAGCACCTGAAATGAATAATTGTGGTGGAATTGTTCGCATGAGTTGCTAATTACATGCAACCAGCTCATCGCTGGAAGCTGTTGTCAAGAATTGCAACGTGCACAGCGGGGGCAGCTCCCCGATTTGGCCAATGTTGCCGCACGGCCAGCGGACCTGCAGGAGAGCATGAACATAGTCCGCTTGCATGCGAAGTGGCAAAGGGGGGCTTCAGCGGCAACCCTCCTCCTCTCGGCTGCGCGCCCTCTCCCTCTACCTTCTGACCTCCTCAGTGACGTCATGGAAGCATTGTTTTGTTTGTGAATTATTTCCAGCAGGATATCCGGCAGCCGCCAGTGGTGGAAGCGGCGCTGCCGCCGCGTATCGGCATGGGACCCAGCGTCCCATGGGAAGTATAGGGAGCATAGAGTTTCTCACTATATACCTAAAGGGAAAACTGGCGCTGCTGCGCTGTGGTATCCATGGGAATGCCGGTATATTGTGACTTCGGATTGGATCATTCTCGGAGAGCTAGAAAGTCTTGAAGACGCGCCTGGCTAGCACCGTTACGTCTGTCGCAATGATTCATTTCCTGCTAAAACTTTGTGTGAGTGCAACACATGCCTGACTTTCATCTTCACCATCTCTAACTATCATAATCCATTGGACATCTTCCTCATCTCTATATATCATCATCAGCTGCAAAGCTTCATGTTCGTGTGGCAGCTCGAGCTCTGCTAGAATAAAGGGGTTCCGATGTAGGTGCGGGGTAGTAACATACTTTTTTCAAGCGAAGCTTATTATAATGTACCGATTTGGGTGGAGTACGTGTACGCCGAAACTATCATCATCAGCAATGGCCCGAGCATCGTCGTCTTCTTCCACAGCTGGCACGTTGGCGCCCCTCGGCGCAACCGCGCGAAAGCGCTCGTGCCCCCGCTCCCGCGTTCGTCATCTTTTTCCACTCCTAGCTGCGCTGCTGCTCATCATTCCAGCGTAGAATTTCACTTCTTCCCTGTCGTCGTAAGGGGGAGGCCACGTTTACGGGGTTATGAGCCTAAGGGGTTATGAGCCATTCATTGTCTTACGTAGCGGACGGATTAAATTTTCAAGAAATTTAATTTCGAAGACTCGCAAGCGGCAATGGCAGGCAAATATTCATTGGTGCTGCTACAACTTCCTTTCTCTCTCTCAGCCTCTCTCACTCTCATTTTCTCTTTCTCTCTCCAGAGCATAGCGCGCGCCGCGCGCATGCTCTCCTTCCCTCTCCTTAACGTCCCATGTCCAGGCAACATGTGCACGGCACTGAGAGGAGGCGAAGCACATGCCGCTCCGCGAGGTGGTTGCTAGGCAACCCAGGTGACTCATCGCTCAGCGATGTTTTTTCGATCGACGCGTACGGTTTTGCGGATAGCTTAAACAGCTTCACTGTTTAAGAAATGTAGTACGCAAGGCGGTGCTTTAACGTTTCATCAGGCGGTGCAAGCAAGCGGCCCAGTGAACGGGATGGCAGAGCCGGCAATCGCGCCGTGAAGGCGGCCACCTGTGGCGGGCGCATTGCTGTGATATTCGACCGTTTCTCGGCCAACCGATATGGGATGAGTCATAAGATAGCGATAACGCGGCTTTCAACGCGCTCTCTCCATCACTGGTCGGTCGCTTATGCTGTCTCAAGCAAGCGCGTTGGCGCCGATATACGTCTCATTCAGTTTCTCGTGCGCGTTTCAGCGCATTTGTGCCGGGAACACGGCACAAACGCGCTAAGCGACCTAATTAGCCATTTCAACCACTTTCACCCGAGTATTAAGTTTACTGCTCACCACTCTCCTAGACAGATCAACTTCCTCGACACGACGGTTTACATAGAAAATGAAAAACTGAGAAAAACACTTTACCGGAAGACTACGGATAGCCAGCAGTATTTAGAATGCACCAGTCATCACCCGCGACATTGCAAGCGAGGAATTTTTGTCGGGCAAGCGAAACGAATAAGAAGAATCTGTAGCGACGACAACGATTATATCCACCACCTAAATGACCTTAAAGTAACGCTAGCGAAACGAAACCATCCACAAATTCCTCTCGACCAGGCTTATGACGTCGCGTCAAGATTAGAGAGGCAGTCGGCATTAGCTCAGAAACAACCTATACCAAAATCTGATAGACCACCAGCCTTTATAACAAAATATTCTAATGCCCTCCCAAACATAAACAACATCCTACGAAAATACCACCCAATATTATCAAGTAACGAGCGTCTGAGAAAAGCGTTCCCGGATGTACCAAGGGTTACCTATCGCCGCAACAGAAACTTTAAAGACTTGTTAGTGCATTCAAAAGTCAGCCAACATCATTCCTCCGTTATAAAAGCATGTTCTCGCCCCAGGTGCAAAACCTGCAAGCACCTTCAAAGTGACCTTAAAATTAAAAGTACCGTAAATGGCTACACACACGAAGTGAAAACTAACTTTACTTGCACTAGCTCCGATGTAATTTATATGCCTGAGTGTTCCTTCTGTAAGAAGCAATATATCGGTGAAACTGGACAATCAATGAACATCAGGCTAAACGGACAACGCGCGGACACAGCTAAAAAGCTTCCCAAAGCCGTCACCGAGCATTTCAACCAATCAGGTCATAACTTTGATGAGCTTAAACTCTACATACTACAGTCAAATTTTCGTTCTGCGCGAGACAGAAAATATAGAGAATCGTACCTCATTCATAAGTTCAATACATTTCAACCAATAGGCATGAACGTTTCAAAGGGAGCTTTCGAATCTATTCGCTATGCTAAATTGAAAAGCATAGGCAACATCACTTAGTTATTGTTCATTGAGGTGCTTAGTTGGTCTTTTTTCTTTTTTTGTTATTCGATTGTCAATAATATTCCAACCTCCCTTTGCTTTCACTCAATCCTTTCGTCCTTGTATCTATATATCTGCGCTCCCCCCTCCCCTCTCCCCCGCTTTACAATTTTTTTTTTTTTGTGCGCCTGAACACCATTTTTCCTCCGCTACTTTTAGTCTCCCTGTCGGACACGATAGTTCACCGACCTCCAGCGAAGCAGACCCCCCCCCCCCCCCCTTTGTCCAGACCCCTTGCATGAAAAGAGGAACCTGCCATGACACGTCAACCTGCTAACACACGGCGCTGCCTCAAACTCCTCCACCGACTATCAGTGGCGTATTATATTTCTTTTCAATTCTACACCCTCGCCGCTAACACACTCTCGCTCGTTACCTCACCCACCCGCCTTACCTTCTCTCCCCTTTAGAAAAACCCTACCTATATATACTGCCCCGAGGAGAGCATATGTTGCCTTGAAGAAGACAAGTCCACTTGTCGAAACGTTGGCTCCTGCTCTCACCTTGTTCTCGCGTTACTCACCGTCTTGAATCGCCATCTCCCGCATTCCCCTTGTTTTCCCTCAGTTTCTCGTAGACACGCATACCATAGAGAAAGAAATTCAACAAGAGGGGACACTCGATAAAAACTGGCAACAGGAAACACGTCACCATACGTCACACTATAGTATTTATGCCAAACGTTAGCTGCCGCGAGCATCGAAAAAAGAAAGTGAAATTAAGTTAACAGACATTGATTTATTTTGTAAATTCTTTGCCGCGAAAACTAAAACGTTTTGCGTATAAATGAACTTAAACTTTGCGACTTATGTTTCTTGCCTTACCTAGCGACAGGCCAATGACGCGCCAGATACATGCGTCATCCGCCAGACACTCCCCCGAGGCGAGCGAGGGCGGCTGCGCGCGCGTTTGAGCGCTCGCCCGCGGCGACCCGTCTGTCTATATATATATATATATATTTTTTAATGTAGCCTGGTTTCTTGGGCTCCCGGCGTATTCTTGCGTTCCTTCTGCACTGGGACAAGACGCCACTGCACTATTGGACTACGGTAAGGTGAGAAATTTTGTTTCACAGTCTACGACGCAATTAGGCTTACGGCACTGGACCGAGACTCAAGACGCAGTTAGCGAAAAACAGCTCGGCCATCCTGGCGCAGTTAATTAGAGTAAATGAATTGTGCTGGGAAATGGTTCCGACGCTTGCTAGGGGATTATTGTAACTTATTTAGGTTCTGTTGAGGCACACTGGCCGCGCAGCGCGCTGTGTCGCAGTTAGCGATAAGCAGCTCGGCCGTGGTGACAAACTTAGTTTGGCGTGTAATGAATCTTAGAGGGACAAGTTTGTGACGTTTTTTGTGGCCCCTACCATATACCTTCTTTCGGTACTCACGCGCGTCGAAAACGCGATGGGCGATTGCCAAGAGTGATAACATGGGAGTGTGTTGCTGGCGCCGGCAGAACGCGCGAAAGATAACACCGTGGAACATATCAGAAACTTGTAATTCAAAAATCCCGTCTTCTAAAGGACTGGAAACAGGCTTTGCACCCACGCATTTGTCTTCAGTGCGACTAGAAGGCATTCAGCGAACGTCTAGCATGGTCCGGCTGGGAGCCTCTTTTGCGTCCGTCTCTGTGAGTGTAGCGTACCGTCGAGTCGCCCGAGGCCAAGTTTTGGAAGCGCGAAGTAGCCCGTGTATTTGTGCAGCGAAAGTGCAGGAAATAATGCCCAGAATTGGAGGAATGCTTGGAAATCGGATGTTTTCATATTTTATGGTATTTTTTGGGGATGAGTCGGGTGTTTTCTACGCCATGTATATGTAAAAGCGAATTGCTTTTGTTTGTAATGCCGCCAATTCACCGCTTTCGCACGTTTCGCCTCTACACGCAGTATTCCTATATATCTAAATACCAAATGACACATGCTTGTAACGTGCTGTTACATGCTTGTAAATGTAACATGCTTGTAATTTACTTTTTTTCAGCTGATGCCGTCCGGTGGAGCTTCATACGGGAACTGCTGCTTACCTGGGATGTTCACGTTGGATGAACGCACAAAAAGCGCGGAACGTGCTTTTATATAGAGCAAAATAAATATTTCCTCATTTCACAAGGAGTCTTGCGTCTAATTTGTGAAATTGCACGTGGCACAGATTCGATGGGATTTCACGAGTTCGTTCGGAATCATTTTTACCAAATAATAAACCGATTTCGCACGAAGAGCAAAAAAAAATAATAAATAAAAAAAGAGGGGGGGGGGGGGCGGCGCAGCCGGCGTGCTAGCTTGCGTTCAAAATGCGCGTGCCCGAAACCGGAAGTGATTTATGCCGACCGCTTTGCGCGCTGCAGTCAATTCGGCCGCTGGGCTCTATGGGAGTGTCCGCTCTTGTTGAATTCCTTTCTCTATGCGCATACTGGCTAAAGCAGACGATGGCTTGCACGCAGCAGACGACGGAAGCAAGGGGCATTTTCGACGGAATAATTTTACGCTTTGAGCTAGCTGCTTTATTTTTACTAAAGAGGAAAACTGTGTTGCTTTATGAAGAACGTTAGTTTCACTGCCTACATTTCAGTTTCTTAGGCAAAACGTCAAGTTTGCCTCACGTTACGAAAGCAAATTGGGGCCATCAGCGCCATTTTGTACGCGTCGTGCCTACTACACGCCTCGGAAGAAACTGGCGGAATGTCCAGCATATAGCCTTAAGTTGACAGTAAATAGTTTGACAATGAAGCGCGTCTCGCCAAGATGCGCTTATCAAAATGTCGCTGTTTTGCCCGGAAGGCGAAGCATCGATTGCAATAGCAAATTAGTAGACAGCTGTACGAAGTAAGGATAGTAGTTTAATACGCCGTATAAACTTGCGAGCATTTGCTTTCTAACTAAATTACGAACCATGACGTCAGCGCGCACATGAAATCATGGACACACAAAACTCGATGACCGCGGACACACTCGCTGTGCCGAGTGCCACGTCATCCACCGCACATCTGCTTCGTGCGGTCCTGAAACTGCTGGATTAACTGAGCGATTCAATCGCACTCTTGGCGACATGCTCAATACATACATCGCGTCGGACCCCTCCAACTGGCACATGGGTCTCGCCTTTATAACCTACGCTTACAATACCCCGACCCAAGCGTTTTTTTTTCAATTTTTTTTTAATGGACGAGAACCCTCGTGCACGCTCGGCACAGTACTGCCATACCAACCCGATGTCTCCGAATGTCGGCCCATACCAGAAGCAGCCAAGTACATTGCAGAATGCCGCCAACTTGTTTGCCCGTACCTTCACGACAAGGGTTCAAGCTCACCAGTGGAATCGTCATGACAACGACTTAACCACTACCACATTTCTTGTCAGCTCCCTCGTATTTTGGTGGATTGCGCCCCATGTTCCTAGTCTTTCGTCTAGACTTGTGGCTCAATACCACTGACCCTACCGAATCGTCGCCTGTACATGTAACATGTTAAAACTGTGAGCTATGTGGTCGAACCTATTACGCCATCTGACGACCTGAGGCCTCGCGGTTCGGAGACTCTGCGCGTCAGCCGGCTGAAATCGTGTTGCGATGCCATTAAAGGGACTGACAATTTTGTTTGTGCCCATTTTTGTAGTGCGTTGGAAAGCTTACAGGTAAGGGTTTCTAATCATGAAGTGCTAACGCGGAAAACGTCTTGTTACATTTTTATCCGGATCTTTAACAGCGGAGCTGTTCAATTCGGTTGTAAGTTGTGCCGCGACAAGTAAAACATCGCCGAGCGATGAGTCACCTGGGTTGCCTAGCAACCACCTCCCGGAGCGGCGTGTGCTTCACCTCCTCCGTGCCGTACCAACACCCCCTAGATTCCTAAGGCCTTTCCGATGGTTGCGTGACGTCACCCCATGCGTCCGTGCGGGCGCTGCGTTCCGGTATTCCGGAGCGTCGCGCTCGCTTCTGCTGGTGTTGTACGAGTCTGTGATGGGTGCAAAATACTATGAAATGTCTTTGAGAAGCTTTCTCGGGCACAATTGAAGCATTCTGCACATAGTTTTACCCTCGTAAGAAGAAACCATAGGACACCAGATAAACTTTATTCCGTTCGAACATCACTTTTTTTTTCAGCGTTGCTGCTTTCCGTACTGTGGCCTTCTTCTGCGCATTGTCTTGGATGCCGTCATTTTTCAGTCTGCAGAAGTTGTTCAAGACGACATTGGTTGCTATGCGAACTACCAAGCGCAAGACAGTTTGTGCGGTGTGGCCATTTTCGCATGTATCAATGTCGGTATGCAGTTCCAGCAAGGAAAATGCCTGCGAAGAAACGACACCGCGTTGGTCACAGCATGAGAGAAAGTCTTTGGCGTATTCTCCCAATGGCAGTTTCTGCAGAACTAACATCGTTACCAGAACCATGTTGACGATACATGGCTGTGGAAATTTCAGCCCTCCTCTGGTTAGGTTCACTATCATGGCACTGTTTTCTACCTGAATTTCCCTGTTTTCCATAACCAGTGTGCAGAAACAAGCGGAGCATGAAAGTTTATTTGAGGCAGCATGTGCATTATATCCTGCAATGTAAACAATGGCATCCATATCGTGTTGGCAGCCTGCGATGTCGTCGTCATTGACAGTCACGGAAAACTTGAAATCCACAAGATTCTCACTGACGTCTCCAAACTGTTTCTTCGCGCGGAAATGTCAAAACTTTTTGAAGACGAAGCTGCTTCTCACATTCGTAGAGCTGACGCACTGAAATGTGGTACTGTGCTCCTGCTAATTGGCGATACCGGCCGAACCGATCTTCCAGCGCGTCCGTCTGAAAGTTTACCGAGCAAGACGTACTTGAAGTGAAGTTCCTCCAAACAGTAACAAGGTAGTTCAACCAGGGAATAGCACGTCAATCTCAAAGCACTGTGTGTTTCTTTTGTCAGCGAGCCGCTGCTGATGTCAATTTTCCCCAGGCGTCCAGCCAGTCTGCAATGCCACCAAGGAAAGATAACTGCATGTCATCGACAGAGCTTACAGGATCTTGCATGCTATCCCTTCGTCGCTGCCCTTTACAAGGGGTCTTAACATTGACTACTCTCCACGATATGAGGATAATGTCAATGAAAAGCGCGGTTGACTCGGCGTGAGTGATTTTGAATTCAAAACCGTGCGTTCTGATAGCGTTTGACACAAACGGGTTGATGACGACATCTAGCTTTACATTTTGCCGCTCCATAGAGGTTGTATTAACGGCCTTTGCGTTCAGTTTGTAGCCAGCCTTCACAAGCGACGTTTTCTCTCAAGTATAAAGCTGTCTAACATCGGCTAAAGAAGCAGCTTTCATGCGAAGTGGTCCTTCGGACATTCTTCCAGTCAAATCAATTTCTGGGAAATAAAGGCAGGTTCCAAGGTTGTTCTGATTAATCCAATTGTTCCTGATACATTTCAAGAGATGCACAGGGTCGACAACGTAGAAAAGACAGCGAGCGTTATCTGCTGGATGTGGATAAACAATGCTCACTTGAGAATTCGGAGCAAAAAACGACATCATCTTTCTGTTCAGAGCGTTGTTGTCAGTTACTACAGAGATAACCTTAAGAAACATTTTCTCAATATTTTTTATGTTTTTGGCATGCTCGTGCAAAGTTTTTGCATTCATTTTGCACACGGGCAGTATATGAATCACGTCCTTGTTCGGAGAAAGGAGTGACTGCACCATGAACACTGTCACAGACCCCGTGAACGAGGCGCACACGCCGGACCAAATTCCAAAGTCGACTTATCAGCTTCCGAAAATAATCCCACGAAAGCAAGGACAATTAAGAATGGACCCTCTGGTGCGCCAGCGAACGCCGGTTGCTGTACAAAAACCGAGTCAGAGCCCAGAGTTGCCAAAACACAACAAAATATATTCTTCACACAAGGCAGTTACACACACACACTTGCACACTTAGGCTAGACACAACACAAATCAGATGGGTATTAACAAAACACAGGAAAATAATTAACAACAACCACTAAGAGTCCAACACGTAAAGTACAAAATAAATAGGAACACTAAGTGTCCAATCGTATTCACCGTGCTGGTTGGTCTTGGAGTCAGACGATCTCGGCGTAGCTCGGGCAAATCTTGAAGAAAGAACTTCTTCCGGAAATGCAGACGCTCGATGAACTCATCGACTAACTTACCGGGGAATCCCCTTCTTCAGCAGACGCTCGGTCTTCACGTTACATCACTTCACCGGTGCGGACTGAACTCCTACTGACGATTCTCGCACGGCGGTTCTATAGCTTCCACAGGCGTTCTCGAACCTTCCTACCGGAGTCGTGATCTTGTAGCATGGCCAAAGCTTGGGAAGCTTCTCGTTTTTTCTCGCACCTTCGACCGCCGCCATCGGAGAGTTGTCAAGGGGGGGGGGGGTGATGACTCATGCTGTTGGCGCACGCTCACGCTGTAGTTGTCTCTTTCGACTCGCCGGGTGAGAAGGTGTCTCGGCGCGCGCGTGTGCTCTCTCTCTCTCTTTCTCGTTAACGTCGCTTCGTAGAGACTCTTCTAGACGTTTCGGCACCGTTGTTCGCGTTGCTTTTTGAGGCGTATGTGCTCTCCCCCTCTGTTGAAGTTGCCGCGGGGCCGGCGTGTACCTTTCCTGGCTTGCGTGACACGCGGCGCGCGCTTGGATTAAGCGCTCTTTTATGACAAACACATGGGCTGTTGTTGCTGGTTGTGTAGAACGATCTGCTGTTCCTACTATTCTTCCCCCTTTGTAATCAAAGTAAGGCTTTATGTGGATCTCATCAATCATCAGGGTCATAGTCTTCTCATGGTCTTTCATTGACTTCACTCGCTCTCGTATGTACGAAAGGTAGTGCGTTTGACTTTGCTCTATTAGTGGATCAGCTCTGTAACTTGAACGGATTGTTGAAGGATGAGGCAAAATTACTCTTGACGCAGCTCTCGCGAAGTGGTATGCATGAGGAGAAATTCAGTGAAGAATACTGGCAAACACCAGTAGCTCCGCGCTATAGACAGGCTTTTTGGCAAGGAGAAGGTCCAACTGCTCACTCAGAAATTTCAACAAAGTGTAGTGATGAAGAAGAACAGGGAGCAAGCAGTAGTGGGGCGCTCTGATAGATGTAGGGCGTGAGCGCAGATCACGAGCTCTTGGCGCCGAGACCGTTGCTCTCTTGCGACTGTACTGGCTTTTCGCCTGCCGCTTGCCGTCAGTAAATCTCTTTATGAAAGTGGTGGAGGCACTGGGTACCCTCTTCAAACCTGGAACTCCGAAGCCGGACGTTGCCCACGACTGCTCCGACAATGCCTGATGACGCCACCCAGCAAGACACGGCCCAAGCTCCATCGGTCATCGTGTCAAGCGCGCTGCGCCAGCGCGATCCCGCTTTCTTTAGCGGTACCGATGACCATGACGTAGAAGATTGGCTAACGTCGTTTGAAAGGGTGAGCGCGCACAACAAATGGGACGACGCTACGAAACTACGCAGCGTCCTGTTCTACCTAACAAACGTCGCAAACCTCTGGTTTCGTAACCATGAGTCAGACATCGCCAATTGCTTTCAAGACGAGCTTCGCGGAAGTGTTCGGTCGCCCCGCAGTGCGCAAGCTTCGCGCTGAACAGCGTCTACGCGGAGGTTCGCAGGAGCAGGGCGAGAACTTCACGAGCTATATTGAAGACGTCATTGACTTGTGCAAGCGCTTGAATCCTTCTATGATTGAGCAAGACAGGATAAAGCACATCATGAAAGGCATACACGACGACGCCTTTCAGATGTGGCTGGCCAAGGACCCACGTACCATGTCTGAGCTCATGACCTTGTGCCAGAGCTTCGACGAACTACGTAAGCAGCGCGTCCTAGCTCGGCGGCAGACGTTAATAACAGACGATAGGCTCGCTGCGTTGACCATCGGCGGCGACCACACGGCGCTCCTGTCACAGATTAAGGAGCTTGTGCGTGAGGAAGTTGCTCGACAGCTTTCATTTTTTCCGACCACGCAAGTGCCTACGCCTAGGCTGACTCCAACCATCCGACAGGTGATACACGAGCAGGTCACCGAAGCTTTGCCGTCTGCCTTTCAGCCGACTGGTGTCACCGCGCCGCTATCATTTGTGGTGCCGTCTGCTGCTCCTCCGACTCCTGTTGCCGCGCCTCTGACGTATGCGGATGCCGTCATGAAGCCACGTCCTCAACCAGTACTGACCCCACAACCACCAATTCGACCACCAGCGACGGCGCTTTTCGGGGCGCAGCCACAGTACGCAAATCCTTGGCGCACTGCGGACAACCGCCCGATCTGCTATGCTTGCGGAATTCCGGGTCATGTTGTGCGCTTCTGTCGCCGACGCTTCGCGGCGACCACGAGTACGCCGCGATATCCAGACTACTCCTTCCGACCTCCCTATCGCACGCAGCCAGAACGAGAGCCTGAAAAATGCGCCCGTGATCACCAGCCACTTCCGATGCCCAACCTTTTGCTGCTCGTCGGTCCCCCTCACCACGCCGCCGTTCCCTTTCGCCTATGCGTCGCCGGTACAATACTGGTGAGGCGGAAAACTGACTACCGCAGCTTCTGAGGCACGAGCTGCGCCGTCGTCAATCTGTCTAAGTCCTCGCTTGTCCCCCGCCAATGTTATTGAAGTGTTTGTTGACGGTGTACGAACTCTTGCGCTTGTGGACACCGGCACCGGTATTTCTGTAATGAGCCATACGTTTTGCCGTTCTATCCGTAAAGTGACGACGCCACCTTCAGGATTTTGTCTCCGTACTGCGAGCGCAAAATATATTCAACCCGTTGCAGCATGTACGGCCAGGGTGCTCATACAAGACGTGATCTACAGCGTTGAGTTCCTTGTGCTGGCCTCGTGTTCCCATGACCTGATCCTCGGGTGGGATTTTTTGTCCCGTAACCACGCTGTTTTCGACTACGCTCGTGCTCAGGTAGAGCTCGCTGTGTTTCCTGAGACGCCTTCCACCCATGTGGCCGGTCCTGGGGATAGAAAGCTTGTCGTCACCGCCGATATTGACCTGCCACCTCAGAGTGCCGTCATTGTTCCCGTTTCCTGTGCCGCCCTTTCCGACGCCCTTTCCGACGCCACCGTTCTGTTCACGCCATCTGACTTGTTTCGTCGCCGCCACAATACGTCACTGCCTTTTGCCATCCTCGCGCTTCATCAGGACAATACCGGACTACTTGTTTGCAACCCCAACTCAGGCCCTCTGACTTTGTACCGAAATGAAGCGCTTGGCCACGTTCAGCCTGTAGACGCTGCCGTTATCGTACCCCTTGACCCCTCTGAGCCTGAGACAGCATCCGCTGAACGCCCTAACCCCTCACCTTGCGTCCGACGCCGTGCTTTCGGATTCTTTTCCCCGTTCCATCGACAGCGACCTCGATCCGGTTGCACGGACGCAGCTTCTTGCCCTTCTACACGAGTTCCGCACTTCTTTTGACTTACCGCAAGCGTCACTAGGCCGAACTAATGCGGTTGTTCACACGATTGACACTGGGCCTCACGCTCTTTTGCGACAGCGCACCTACCGTGTGTCACCTGCGGAACGTCGTGTCATTACGGAGCAGGTTGACGACATGCTTCAGCGCGGAGTCATTACGCCTTCTTGCAGCCCCTGGTCCTCTCCTGTTGTCCTGGTCAAAAAGAAAGATGGGTCTATTAGATTCTGTGTGGACTACCGACGCCTCAACAAGATTACTCGCAAAGACGTCTATCCTCTTCCTCGAATAGATGACGCCCTCGATTGCCTTCAAGGTGCCGAATTTTTTTCTTCCCTCGACTTGCGATCGGGATATTGGCAGGTCCCTATGGCGGAGTGTGATCGTCCCAAGACGGCGTTCGTCACACCAGATGGCCTGTATGAATTTACTGGGATGCCTTTCGGCCTTTGTAACGCCCCCGCAACATTCGAACGGATGATGGACGACATTTTACGCGGTCTGAAATGGAAGATATGTCTGTGCTATCTGGATGATGTCGTCGTGTTCTCTCCCGATTTCGCTACACATCTCTCTCGTTTACGCACAATTTTACGCTGCCTTACAAACGCACGCCTTCAACTCAACCTGAAGAAATGTCACTGTGGGGCTCGCCGGCTAACCATCCTCGGCCACGTCGTCTCCAAAGATGGCATTCTCCCTGACCCGGAAAAACTACGTGCTGTTGCCGAGTTTCCGAAGCCTTCTACCCTCAAAGAACTTCGAAGCTTTGTCGGCTTGGCCTCCTATTTTCGTCGCTTCGTCCGAAATTTCGCCTCCATCATCGCACCGCTTACGAAGCTCGTCGCCGGCCCCAGCGACATTTCCCACTGGACACCCGCCTGCGACGACGCATTTGCGACACTGCGCCGCCTACTTACTTCGCCCCCCGTGCTACGCCATTATGACCCTGCTGCGCCAACGGAAATACATACTGATGCCAGTGGTATCGGTCTTGGTGCAGTTCTCGCGCAACGCAAGCCCGGCTTCCCTAAGTATGTTGTGGCCTATGCAAGCCGCGCCCTCATCAAGGCGGAGGTGAATTATTCGGTCACCGGAAAACGTTGTCGCAGTTTCACCTTAAACGCGAAGCATCAATTGCGATAGCGAATTTGTAGAGAGCTATACGGAGTAATGATAGTAGCTTTATCAGCTGTATAAACTTGGACATACAGCAGCACCGGCAACACGCAGAACTGTTGTCGACGCCGTCGGCGTTTTGCCCGCGTTCGCACAAAATGCGTGCAGCGTTGGTGACTGTTGCCGGAGCCTCTGATATAAATAGGCACTTGGTGCCGCAGCTAAACGTCGCCCCCCTTCCCCCCCCCCCCCCCCCCCCCCCCACGGCCTTTCGCGCGTCAGAACAAGGCGCGTTTGCTCTACATATATGGTGATTGTAAAGGAGGAAAGAGACGCCTCCTTCTGCAGCCCTTAAGGGAGCACGGCGCAGAACGCGCGTTTGTTCTCCACCGTGCGTTCACTCCCCGTGAACGCACGGTGGAGAACAAACGCGCGTTCTGCGCCGTGCTACGCCTCCTTCTGCAGCCCTTAAGGGAGCACGGCGCAGAACGCGCGTTTGTTCTCCACCGTGCGTTCACTCCCCGTGAAAGCGCGCCTCCCTCGCGCCCTTTCACTCGCACATACAGCGTTCGGCGCGCGGCCTTCTTTCGCTCCCACTTACCTCTCCCCGTTGGCGCTGAGCCGTGCTCCCTCAAGGGCTGCAGAAGATAGCGTCAACCTTTCCCTTTCCCTCAAGAACCACTTATCATCATCATCATCATCATCATCGGCGACGATTTCATCTCCATTGACGTCATACGGAACCTCACGGCGACGGCGACGCCGACGGCAGAAATCTGCTTTTGAGTGTCAATATAATTGCTATCGCAATAAAAGAGTGCCTCGCGATTGTATGGGCGTTAGGAATATTCCGCCCCTATTTGTACGGCAGGCCTTTCGACGTTGTAACCGACCATCATGCCCTCTGCTGGCTGGCTTCCCTCAAAGATCCCTCTGGTCGTCTCGGTCGATGGGCTCTTCGTATTCAAGAATTCGACATTCGCGTCGTTTACCGATCCGGGCGCAAGCATTCTGACGCGGATGCGCTCTCTCGTTCACCCGTCAAATCCGAAGCAGGGCCTCCTTCAGCGGTCGACTTTTCCCTGGATGCTCTGACCATCACCGACATGCCTTCGGAACAGCGCAAAGACCCATGGATCGCGTTCCTCTTGAACGTTCTCTGCGCCTCTTCCCCCTCTAGCCAACCCCGTGCCCTTCGTCGACAAGCCAAGCATTTCGCAATACGCGATTCACTTTTGTACCGCCGCTGCTACCTGGAGGACGGACGTAAATGGCTGCTGGTCATACCCAAGCACTTGCGAGCCGATCAGTGTGCATACTTCCATGCTGATCCGCAACATGCCCATGCTGGCGGGCTGAAAACGTATCAACGGCTCCGCCAATGCTACTACTGGCGTGGGATGTCCACATTTGTCCGTAAATATATACGGTCTTTTTCCGCATGTCAACAACGGAAGACGTTTAACCATACACCCGGTCAGCTGCAGCCTTTACCACGTCCTGCCCGCCCTTTTGAACGCATTGTAATCGACCTTTATGGACCGCTTCCGTGCTCTGTTGCTGGCAATCGCTGGATAATTGTCGCGGTGGACCATCTGACGCGATACGCAGAAACCGCTCCACTCCCTGCGGCTGGTGCTCGTCACGTCGCTTCCTTCATATTGCGCCATTTCATACTCCTTCATGGAGCCCCACGGGAACTGCTGAGCGACAGAGGCCGGTGTGTTTGTCCAACGTGATACAAGAGTTGCTCCGCTCATGTCGTATTCTTAATCGCACATCAACTGCCTACCATCCTCAAACGAATGGGCTCACGGAACGTTTCAACCGCACGCTCGGTGACATGCTGTCGATGTACATTGATTCTGATCATTCCAATTGGGACGTCGTTCTCCCCTTCGTGACTTATGCGTATAACACCGCGACACAGTCTACGACGGGCTTTTCACCATTCTTTCTTTTATATGGCCGTGAACCATCCTCCACGCTTGACACAATTTTAGCGTACCACCCGGACGCCTCCGAATTCAGTGCAATTTCTGACGTCGCCCAGCATGCAGAGGAGTGTCGTCAGCTGGCCCGCTCGTTCACGTCCGACAGCCAAGCCCTCCAGAAAGATCACCGCGACACCGACGAGCATGTGCTGAGTTTTGCCGTTGGATCCCTCGTCTGGCTCCGCATACTTTTCAACTCTCCTGGCCTCACCCCCAAGTTTGCTGCCAAGTACCACGGGCCATACCGCGTCATCGTCACTTATGTCATTGAGCCGGTCAACCCCTCCTCGGACAAGCGCCGTCTCGGTCGCGACACGGTCCACGTCAGCCGCCTCAAGCCGCATCACGACCCTCTCATCCTTGCGTCCCCTTGAGTCGCCAGGATGGCTCCCCTTCGCCGCCGGGGTTATTGTAGTGATGAAGAAGAACAGGGAGCAAGCAGTAGTGGGGCGCTCTCATAGATGTAGGGCGTGAGCGCAGATCACGAGCTCTTGTCGCCGAGACCGTTGCTCTCTTGCGACTGTACTGGTTTTTCGCCTGCCACTTGCCGTCAATAAATCTCTTTATCAAAAGCACAATATTCTTTTGCTGTGCTAGTATCAGCAATGACGTCTTCAAGAAGCAAATTGATAAACCTCTATACTTCAGCATGTTTTGACTCTTTTCTCATTTCAGGTAGCTCGCTTAAGTGCCTCTCAAGCTGCTCCAACAGCAAGGATAGTGTAGGAGTGTCGAACACTCGACTTGGAACAGCGCTACCCCAAGGAAGCGATCGAAGTTGCACTCCGTTCAGAACCACAGAAAGTGAGAGATCTGGGAGGACAGTCAGTGAGCATTTAACGTAAGGTGAAGGATTGTTTTCGATGACAAGGAACCTTACGCACTCTTCACTGATAGTTACTGTCCAAAAATTATTATTGCAGATACATGACAGCTTCGTCTTGAAGTCTGCATATGAAGACACCTTGTTTTTTTTTTTTTGCTCAAGTACTCTAGACTCAAGTGACTTTTTTATGGCTTCTTGCAAAGCAGCACTCTCCCTTCTTGCAATCTTTTTCGCTGGCGATACACTACGTGTTGGCTTTGAGGACAAGTATTTTGGACAGTTTGGAAAGATAGAAGGTACAACATTGTGCTTCAGCTGGCGTCTCTCCCGATCTACTTCTATGATCCTTCCTGTTCGTTCATCTTGATGTGACAGCGTTGTTATTAAATACTCTGCATGGAAGTGCAGCTCACAAACCTGCATGCACAAATAAAAAAAAGGCGGCCGTTATAAATGCGGTACACATTAAACACACTACGCTTAAATATAACCAGCGAATATAGCTGTTCCTTCATAATTATTTAACTGTGGTATACGCACGAAGTCGGTCAAAAAAAAAACAATCAATGAAAGGAAATTACATTGTTGTATTTGAGCTACATATGTTTTCGTTCTTGCATCGCGTCATGAGAATGCCATTTTTATAGTCGCAATAACTTGCTACATAACAAGCTTGGCATCGGAGGATGGTTGCACGCACCAACGTGCAGAAAACAAAACACAGAGACCACACCAGGCGTGGTTTATGCGAGTAAGAGGAAAATAGAAGTTATTTTAACCATACTGTGAGAACGGCATCCTTCTTGCCACTGTTCGTTTACAAATGCAAGCCACGCTTCAATGAATATTCACGAGAAATGCATGCTTCTTCATCGTCGTGTTGGAGTATTCTCATTACGTACGAAAAGAGCATTCCCTTTCGACAATTACAGGTGTTGCAGCTAAGAACGAAGAAAGGTTCGAACGCCCAATAAAGCCATATTATACAATTCCTTACCGGCGTGAAATCCTTACGTGGGATTGCTCGAAGCCGCGCTTTTTTCTGCTCGTCATCACTTGGGAATGAATACACGCGCACTTTTGGCCCATTGTCATAGTTTCCGCGGCACCCAGGAACACAACACCGACCCATGTTGCACGAACTTGCAGTCGTTGCGATGCTATGCAATTCGCGCCAAACGTCACATCGTGCATTAACACGTGCACACCGAAAAAAGAGCGCTCACATGGACACGAAGAACACAAATTGGGCAAGTAGCAACAGCTTCGCGCACACGCACTGACGTACCCGGGCAAGCACGCCGAGAACACACGTGCAGCCAAACTACAGTGTAGCCAGACGTTTTTCTGGTTTTTCCGTCGGACACTTAGCGTGACGTAGCACGCGGGGAAAGGAGGAAGCGGAGAGGCCTTAAGAATTTTTAGAGAGTGTTGGCCGTACTAGAGTGTACTAGACAATAAACCATATTCTAGTACACTCTAGCCGTACACATGTTGCCATGACATGGGACGTTAAGGAGAGGGAAGAAGGAGAGCATGCGCGTGGCGCGCGCAATGCTCGGGAGAGGGAAAGAGAAAAGAGTGGAGCGTGGTAGCGATAGGTGACACCGTATTTTCTGCGCGATGGGGCCCGATAAAAATTTAGGAATGCTCGGTTTTCAACATTCGCCTCAATGTTGCCTAGAACCAAAGTACAGAAAAGCACCATCAGAATTGGAGGGCGCGTAAGCTTCGCCTTTAAGAATGGAACGCGATAACATTCAAAGATCCCTGGCTACTTATCAGGTTTTCTGTCGTATATTCAAATTAAAATCCGGCGCTATCGCGTCTGTAGGTAGGGGTTAAGTCGTACTTTGCAATTTTTCTCACTGATTTCACTTTGAGATACTCAATTTTTTTTTTCACTAACGACTTGCGCCACGCGGAGGGCCTGTGTGGTCGGGGTGGTTCGGGATGATGTGGTTCGGCATGATTATTTCCACCAGACGCCAATGCTTAATGCCGAAGCCGACCCCGACGCCGGATTTTCTTCGACACGGGGCCCTTAACGTGATCCTGTTAAAAATGAGAGCGAGAGAGAAAGAGAGAGAGAAAGAAATTGTAGCAGCACCAATGAGGCAACGCGCAGAGCTGCTTAGTGGTGATAATGGGCGGAGTGATTGACGTACTGCACGGACGAGGGGCAGGGATCACAAAGCAAATAGCCAAAGGGGTCACCGACCTGCGGAATGTTTCAGAGGAAGTGCAAATCGCGGTGTGCACGGTGCCAGAGGTTGAAAGGCAGGGTTATGAAAGTGAAAGGGCAATTCTTTCAGTAAACAGGGAAATTTTGACTCTAGCTAAAGCAATGAATTTTACGGTCATTGACATCAACCGAGAAGTGCACCGAGCAGGCCGCGAAGGCGTTTTTGTGCGTGACGAGATACATTTTAGTGAAAGTGTAGCAACACCAGTCGGACGTTGATTCGCGGCGCGAGCTGTAGCCTTTTTAGGCGGGCCCCAGGCAATCAGGAAGCAGGATTAAGTATTGGACGTAGCGAAACACCAGTAAAGAGCAGAATTAGACGACCAGGAGTCAGGAAAAGACGCAGAAGGGATAAGATTAGAGAAGGTAAAATTTGCTACATTAACATGCAGGGTGGACGCAAGCAGGAAAAATGGCTGGAAATTCAAACGCAGCTGAATGATGAAGCGATTAGCGTGTACGCCTTGACCGAAACGCATCTACGAGATTTGGAGCAGCCGCCTGTTATTGACAATTTTGTATGGGAAGGATGCAACAGAATGACTGGGTCAATGAAGGGTGGAGGCGTAGGCGTACTAATTAGGCGAGGTCTGCAGGGTCGAAGGGTAAACGAGACATGTAAAGAGCATTTATGGATTAGCGGCACATGGCAAGGTAAAACAACGTGGCTGGGAGTAGCTTACCTATGGACAGGTAGTGATAGCAGAGAAAAAAAATAAGGAATTGGTTGATTGCATTAGAAGTGACATTAATGAGTTCAGTAAATCGGGCCAGGTGATATTAGTGGGAGATAGTGGGAGATTAGTGGGAGTGGAAGCAAGCACAGCTTGCTTCTCCTCTGCCGTCCCTTCTTCACAAGGACACGCCATACGTGTGGACGGATCCCTGTGAGACTGCATTTCAGCAACTGCAATTTCTACTGACTTCCGGACCGGTCCTGATGCACTTCGATCCCGCTGCCTTCACTGAACTGCATACTGATGCTAGTGGTGTTGGTGCTGTGCTCGTTCAGATCTGCAACGGTCGGCAGCATGTCGTCGCTTATGCTAGTCGGACACTTACCAAAGCGGAGAAGAACTACACCGTCCCCGAACTGGAGTGCCTAGCAGTTGTATTCGCCATTCAGAAGTTCCGGCCGTATTTGTACGGCCGCGAGTTCACCATAGTGACTGACCACTACTCACTGTGCTGGCTTGCTGGGCTCCGCGACCCGTCCGGCCGATTAGCCCGTTGGGCGTTGCGCCTTCAAGAGTACAGCTTTTCAATTACCTACAAGAGCGGACGATGCCACACGGCTGCCGACTGCCTCTTGCGCCTCCCGTCACCGTACACAAACGCTGAGGACGATGACTTCGACGACTATTTAGTTCCTATTTCGTCCGACTTCCCAGACCTCAGTAGCTTCAAGAGCGAGCAACATCGTGACCCTGCCTTGAAACATTTATTAGAATCTGCGCATGATTCACCAGGGCAGCCATTTACTATTTCTAATGGTTTGCTGTACAAGAAGAATTACTCAGCTGACGGCCCTCCATTGATCTTAGTAGTGCCAGAAAACCTGCGCCCTGCGGTTCTTCGTTCGATGCACGATGACATTACGTCCGGCCACCTTGGCTTGGCACGCACACTACACCGGCTCCGCCAGAGGTTTTACTGGCTGAAACTCTGGAAAACAACGAAGCAGTACGTCGCCAGCTGTGCTGTTTGTCAGCGCCACAAGCAAACAACGACTGGCCCTGCAGGTTATTTGCAACCTGTCACGCCACCGACGTCGCCTTTTGAAAAAGTTGGCATTGACTTGCTCGGACCACTCCCGAAGACATCATCTGGCCACCGGTGGATTATAGTGTGCGTGGATTACTTAACTCGTTACACGGAAACAGCGGCACTTACATCTGCCACAGCAGATGATGTCTCTTCCTTTCTGCTGCACCGCGTCATCTTACGTCACGGTGCTCCACGCCACCTCTTTGTCTTCTTCTAACCTCCGCGCATTGCCGCTACAATATGAACGCACACATGGACGATTTAGACAGATATACTGATTACAACGGCTCTCTAGTGCTGTATTAGTGGGATTAACAGAACCTTATAGTAGTTAACAGGGAGAATAAGTGTCACGGACAGGTAACGTGGCAATGCGGAAACAGGCAGTCATGTATCGACTACGCCTTAGTCTCAGAAATGGTCTACGAACAACCAGACCAAATGATAATAGATGAAAATGGAAACACATAGCCTGGGAAGCGATCATATAGACGTTTAGCATTAAAGTTTGGGCGAGATACCAATGCAGAACATGAACCAATAGCCTCAGAGTTTTTAAAAATGAATGACGAGCAAATAATAAAGATGGCAAACAACATCGAGAAGAAAATTGAGGCTTTTCCTACAGCAGTCTGGGAATATAATGAACTGGTGGACATTATGCAGCATGAAATAAGGCAGACACGGCAAAACAATTGTTGGATTGGAAAGAGGAAACCACGTAAGTGTTGGAACAAGGAAATAAAGCAAGCTATAAAAGAGCGTAAAGAGGCATCTAGGGCTCATCGCGAAGCCAAAAAGTTGCGATTACAAGAAGAAGAGGTGCTCCTTAGATGGAACACATACCGAGAGAAGAAAAGGGTGGCGAGTGAGCTCGTGCAAGGGAAAATTAAATGTGCAAGTGAACGTTGGGTGCATAACATTCACAAAAGAGACAAAGGCGCCCCAAAAAGATTCTGGAACCATATTGTGACGGGGCGTCAAATAGATAAAAAAGGGACAGTATTTATGTACAGGGATTGTTGGCTGAGATGACCAAGATGGCTGAACACGCGCAGCGTTTCCCGGCTATCGTCGTCTTCTTCCTTAATGCAAGGAGGCGGCCCGTAACATCTAACCGCCCCGGCGGGCTGAGCGCCGTCTCGGCGCAGACTAATTACACGAGGAGGCGACGGAAAAGTACGGCCTTCAGCCGGGATACGTGCACGACGTCACGAGATTAGATGGTGAAGAACTGTGAAGTGGGGTGATTTCATAGTGAACGTCACTAAGTTGCCGTGAAACCTTGTAAGGTCCGGCGTAACGTGATAAAAGCTTTTCGGAGAGACCGACGCGACGAGAAGGAGACCAGAGAAGCACAAGAGATCCCGGAGAAAAGCAGAGGTGCCGGTGGCTGCGGTCGTAACGGGCCTTTTGGCATAATTGTGAGTGGGATAGTCGCTCATGAGCTATCTGACGGGCCAGATGGGCTCGCGGGCATACTCCGTGGTATGTTGTAGAACAGCAGGTAGGAGCGCGTCAAAAGGCAATGCAGGGTGGTGGCTATACAGGAGGTAAAACGGCGAAAAACTGGCGATGTCGTGACGGGAGGAGTTGTACGCGGACGTGACGTATGGCAAAGCGCTGTCCCAGTCCCGATGATCGTCAGACACGTTCATCGATAGCATATCGGTTAAGGTGTGGTTCAGCCTTTCGGTGAGCCCGTTGGTCTGCGGGTGGTACACAGTAGTGAGCTTGTGCTCCACAGAACAGGAACGAAGGAGGTCATCGACAAGTTTCGACAAGAAGTAGCAGCCTCGGTCTGTGAGCAGTTGCCGAAGAGCACTATGATGAAGGATGACGTCATGAAGGAGGAAATCGGTGACGTCAGTGGTGCAACTAGTCGGCAAAGCTCGCGTGATGGCAAAACGCGTAGCGTAGTCGGTCGCAACTGCGATCCACTTGTTCCCTGAAGCAGACGAAGGAAATAGACCGAGGAGGTCGAGACCGACGGGGTAGAATGGCTCTTGGGGTATGTGAATAGGATGCAGAAGGCCTGCAGGCAACCCTGAGGGCCGTTTACGTCGCTGACAAAGGTAGCACGCAGCAACGTAGCGTCGAACAGATCGGTACAGACCAGGCAAGAAAAACCGGCGCCGCACGCGATCGTATGTGTGGGATACGCCAAGATGGCCAGCGGTCGGAGCATCGCGGAGTTCTTGGAGAACAGTAGCACGAAGATGCTTGGGGAGAACAAGCAGAAGCTCTGGGCCGTCGGGAGTGGTACTACGACGGTAAAGAATATCGTCGTGAAGCTCAAACAGACGAAGCGATGGGTCGGGCTGACGAGAATGGAGGCGGTCAATTATAGATCCTAACGTGTCGTCACTTTGCTGTTCAGCGCGTATGTTGGCCAGATCTGCAATAGCCATGACGAAGTCACTGGTGTCACGTTCGGCGGTGTCGGGAGGGTCGACAGGGTAGCGGGATAAACAGTCAGCATCTTGGTGCATCCGGCCAGATTTTTAGAGCACGTCAAAGGTGTACTCCTGTAGTCGTAACGCCCAGCGGCCAAGCCTTCCTGTAGGATCCTTCAGCGACGAGAGCCATCAAAGGGCATGGTGGTCCGTGACAACGGAAAACGTTCGGCCGTACAAATATGCGCGGAATTTTTCCACAGCCCAGACCAAAGCCAGGCATTCGCGCTCAGTTATCGAATAATTCCGCTCCGACGACGAGAGAAGGCGGCTGGCGTAGGCATTGACACGGTCCTGGTCATTCTGGCGTTGGGCGAGTACTGCGCCTGTGCTGTGGCCACTAGCGTCGGTGCGAACTTCTGTAGGGGCCGACGGGTCATAATGTGCCAAAATGGGCGGTGAAGCCAGTAAACTGACAAGGGTGGTGACTGCGGCAGCTTGTGCACGACCCCAGGAAAAAGAGATGTCCTTCTTGAGTAGGTCAGTAAGCGGCCGGGCAATGTCGGCAAAATTCCTGACAAAGCGGCGGAAGTAGGAACACAAGCCAACAAAGCTCCGTACATCGCTAACTGAGCGAGGAACGGGAAAGTCTCGGACGGCACGCACCTTGTTGGGGTCTGGTTGGACACCGCTAGCACTAACAAGATGACCGAGAATGGTGATGTGACGCCGAGTGAAACGACACTTGGAGGAGTTGAGTTGTAGGCCAGCGCGGCGAAACACATCGAGAATGGCCGAAGGAAGGTCAGAAGGAAGGTCATCAGGGATCATTCCGACAAAGACATCGCGCGGCGAACTGGTTGTGATGCAAAGGAAGGACGAACTGGAGGAACTGGTGGAATCCAACGCACAAATCTCGCAGTCTTCGGCAGCAGTGATGGCGGCAAGTGACATGCCTGCCGGAATCAGTTGAGGAGAGGCGCTGAGGTTTAAAATAGGAATGGCGATGCGGTTGCCGGTGACAGTCACGAGGGTGTTAGGCACGGCGACGTTCTTGGCGAGCAGAACGTCCATTACCGGAGATAGCACGTAATTGCCATCAGCGACAGGAGGGCTCCAGACCATGGCGATATTAGCGGCGAGAACTTGGAGTGGCGCCCTCTACGAGTGACGTCACGGACAGGACGGCGCTCGCTCGGCTGCTGCGCGCGCTCGTTCCCTTCGTGCATGCTTGGAGTATTGGCGGCTCGAGCCGTACTTATTGGCAGATATGTCGGCTTCTTTTTACTGTCATGCCTAAACAGCAGTTTTTTCTTCAAAACCGCGAGTCGTGAAAATTTGCGGCGTGGATATCGCCAGGTATGTAGCATTGAAGGGGTCTACTGGTTTTGCAATGCGTATATGCAGTGTCTGTGCATAAACTTTGCGTAAAAAGGATGTCTGTAAATCCAACACACGAAGTTGTGTATGATGCTCTGCAAAACACTTAACATTCCCTTAGTGCTTAGCTATGAGAGACATTGCATTTCACAAGGAAGAAACATCTTGGTATTGGTATTTGATGTCAATATTATAAATGCGTGTTGGAAGGAAGCTGCTCAGCGAATCTTTTATGGTGATTCTTATTGCTATGGTGAGTTGTTCTAGTCAAATATGGGTACTTTATCAATGTGTAAAAGGAAAACTTAGGCACGCATTTTGCATGAAAGCGTTTGCTAATACTTTCACCGTTCTCTGAAACAGGCACCCAGGAAACGCATTGCTCATGGCTGTTTACACGACGGCGCGTCACGTAAAGAATGTATATACTAAACGAATACCATAGCAGTAATCACTTGAAAGAACAGTTTCGTGGTTAAGATCGAGAGCTTATCAATTGCAAGCGAGAAAATGTTTTCATAGTGACCCTCAGTTGCCTTTATCGACATCATGGCACAGCCCTTACGCAAATAAATCTACCGACTGTCGATATGGCGAGGATGCATTATTCGCGAAACCCATCAGTTCACTACAACTTCGAATTGAAACCATGAAGCAGTTCTTTAACCGCCAATTGCAATGCCTATGTTATACTCGAGGATATACAGCGCAGCTTAGGCTGCGTTGAAGAGGAAAATTCAAACGCCTTCTGCCTCACCATGTCTCGATCCTGCGTTTGTTTAACTACACAAACTGTGAACTATTTGCTTCGTGAGTACATAAAAGAGAACCTCACATATCCGCCTCATAGAGAAGACACAACAAGCCTTAAATGAATTCACTTGATTTTTGACATCCACAGGGGAATAATGATATCTTCAAAAAGCCCCATACTGCTAATGAATGAGACTTCGGCTTCTTTCTAGCTGCAGCCATATGGTCCAAAAGGCATATTTCAATAAAAAATTTGGGCCGAGCAGCCTGTGTCAGTTCGCCAAACAGATTCGTGATGTCTATTTCTCAAGAAACAAGCGGCAGTAAATTGCACAAGTGAGTTGAACGTGTAGCACGGAACCGTGAATAAATATTGGTACATTCTTTTGCGTATTCTGCAAATAGCTGTAAGCCTCAATTACCTTTACTTCAAATTACCGCAAATTAACATTAACCGAAGAAGAACAGCCTAATTTTTAGAAGCAGTTAAAAAAAACAAGTGATGCTGATTGAATCTAAACTGCAGTGTCAGGTCCTCGTGTTATTGTCGAGCGTTTAGAAATGAGAAATGAGATATACCATGCGCTACTCGTCATAAACAAACACGTTTTAATGGGTCAAAATCAAGGTAAATGTAGCAGTCATATCTAGCAGACAGTGACATGCTCGTTGCACCACTGCAGGTATGGTATCCTAACTGGATTCCTATGTGATGTGTTCTTGCGTTTATTGCTTTTATTAGTCACGTGCTATTTAAGCTTTTTCATTGGTCCCTCAATCTGCAATGTCTAGATCCGCGCATGAAAAACACGCAATGGGCTGGTCTGAGCTCCTTCGGCTGGCACTGCAGCGTTGTCCTTTTAGAAATAAATTGTCGCCAAGGAAATAAGCTCTTTGAATAAGTTTTCGCGAATGAAGACGTCGTAAAATGTATTTGAGATGACCGTCAAAAGTATACAAGCACAGTGAACGACAGCGAACAAACGGAAACACTGCAGCAGGCGCCCGGACAGTGTCCGAACGGCAGCAGACGACAGGCGCGAGTCCGTGCCCTGACGTCACGCGAGCGGCGCTCGCAGCGCCCCTGTAGGTTAATTGCGAATATCTGTGGGAACGCAGCGACAAATCTAGGCCTTAAGTTTAGCACAGAGAAATCGGGGATTATGATCTTTAAAGAGCACACGAGTAACTTCGTGGTGTCAATTCAACAGCAAGTAATACCCATAGTGAAGCAATATAAGTACCTCGGCGTACACATAAACGAAGGAAAGAATTACTCAAGCAACCACCAAGATAATCTGAAAATAAAGGGGAAGCGGAATGCAGCATTAATGAAACACAGAGCACTGTGGGGCCACAATAAGTATGAGGTGGTGCGTGGAATCTGGAAAGGAGTAATGGTGCCAGCGCTAACATTCGCAAATGCCATTATATGCTTAAAATCGGATATATTGGCGGGTTTGGAAGTTAACCAAAGATCAGTAGGCCGGTTGGCTTTGGGAGCACACGGTAATACGACAAATGAGGCAGTGCATGGAGACATGGGTTGGGCCTCTTTTGAAGTCAGAGAAGCACAAAGCAAAATTAGTTTTGAAGAAAGGCTCAGGAACATGGATGAAAATAAATGGGCGGCTAAAGTGCACAAGTATCTCTACATGAAAGCGTGGACACAGAATGGAGGAAGAGGTCAAGGAAGTTGGCAACCAAGTACAGGATAATCGAAACTGTAAATAGACAACCAGGGGTCATCAGAAAGAAAGTGAGAGAAATAGAGACCGTGAATTGGATGCAAAGAATGGAAACGAAAAGGACAATGGAGATTTACAAGAATGAGAAGAAAGAAATTAGAAGGGAAAATCTGTACGATAACACAAAGGGCAGTGCCTTGCTATTTGAGGCTCGAGCCGGTTGCCTAAGGACGAAAACATATCGGAACAAATATTCGGAATTAGATGAGACATGTGTATGCTGCAGTAAAGATCCAGAGACCACTCAGCACATCCTAATGGAATGCGACGGGATCCACCCAGCGAGAACCGTAGGTAACGTGCAACTCCCAGAAGCGCTTGGGTTTAAAGTGGAAGGAAACATAAACAGATCAGCCGTAGAGATCAGCAAGAGACGATTAGAGTACTGGTGGAAAAAAAGTAGGGAAAAGATGGATGCGACCTGATCTCTTAAAATCATAGGCAGCGGTACAAGGTAAATTTTTGAAAAAGAAAAATAATGATAGGTATACAAAAATGCAAGATAAAGAACATGTATAGTATACCTGATTAAATCAAGCAGGCTAGGTGACTATTTGTCGCCGCCCCGTTTCAAAGGGGATGCCAATAAATCATCATCATCATCATCATAGGTCGTTCTCGGGGCTAATACATTGCGGCTTGTGGGGGCATGCCCACATAGTCGAGAGAGCAGAGACGGGCCGAAGGCATGGTTGGGGCATCGGCTAGGGGAGGTAGTTGGAGCTGCAAGAGGCCAGTTGCACAGTCAATTAGGGCAGAATGAGTTGCGAGAAAGTCCACACCAAGAATAACGTCCTACGGACATTGTTCAAGAACGACAAATAAAACATTAGTTGGGTGACTGGCTATTGTGACGGCGGGCGGCGCACATGCCAAGGATGGTGAGAGTTCCTCCATCGGCCACTCTTAAAACGTGGGAAACAGCAGGTGTGACCACCTTCTTTAGGCGATGGTGAAGACCAGAGCTCATGAGTTCACAAGTGCAGAACAAGTGAGCTCACAAGTTCAGAAGTGAACAATGAGCTCACAAGTGCAGAAATCGTCACGCCATCAACGTCAACGCCCAACACAGAGCGTCGAGTCGGCAGAGTAACTAGAGGGTTTTGGGGCAGAGTCGTAGATGCAGTGTTACCTCCGGGTGCTGCATCGTTTAGTTTTCCGGGAGTGAAGGAGCCACGGTTGCTCGGCGACGGGGCGCGGCAAGGTAGCGGGGAGCGGGAGGGCGGACGACGGTACGGTTGCGAACGCGACTGGTGACCTCTAGGTGACGGCGAGCGACTGGACCATGTCGTGGCAGCGTCAGGATTGCACGGGTGTGCCGCAGATAGTGGCTCAAAAGGGCTGCGATCAAGGCGGCGAGCATGGCCAAAGGATGGAGTACGTTGCGGGAACGACCAGCGGTTGTGACAGTAGCGAGCAACGTGCCCGACACGGCGGCAGTGAAAGCAGATAGGCTGATCGTCTTCAGTTCGCCAATCAGCAGGGTCTCGCAATCGTGGAGTGAACCGTGGATACCGAGAGAACGATGTCGGGGCCCCGGAAGAGGATGTAGGGCTGACAACGGCGCAAGCAGCGTGAACCCCGAGATTCGCGAGTTTTGTTTCGCACGATGGCTTGGACGAGTGAAACCGCTAGTGTGCTCGAGTCGCCGGCGTTAGAGCTGGTAAAGATGCTAGCCGGAGCCATTGCCTCGATTTCACGGCGGACAATCCTGATCAATTCGGCCGACGGCTGCGAAAGGTTAGATGGCGGCCGCTCTTCACACGAGGACGTTGCAGCGGTGTTGGGAAGCCGGGCGAATTGTCGTTCAATACGGCGGCTCTTAGCCTGCTCGAAGCGCTGACACTCCTCGACCATGGCATCGATGGTAGCACAATTTCTGCACATGAGAAGATTGAATGCGTCGTCCGCTATCCCTTTCAGGACGTGGCCAACTTTGTCAGACTATCGCATGTTACTGTAAGCTTTACGGCACAGCGCCAGCACATCCTGTATGTAAGACAAATATGATTCCGTGGACGTCTGGGCGCGAGTTGACAGCTGTTGCTTCGCAGCTATTTTTCGACTGGATGCCTTACCGAACAGTTCACGGAGCTTTTGTTTGAATGTATCCGAGCTCCCAAAGTCGGCCTCGTGATTGTCATACCATAACTTCGCCGTTCCACTGAGATAAAACACCACATTGGCCAGCATGACTGTCAGGTCCCAGTGGTTGGAATCGCTCACCCGCTCGTATAGCGTGAACCATTCCTCAACGTCGATTCCATCGGTTCCGTTGAACGTTCCAGGGTCTCGGGGTTGGACTTCTACAATCGGGGTCCGCGGCGCCGAAGCAGATTCCGGTTGGTGTGCCGTGGTGGTCGCACCGCAGCGCCGACCGCTTCGGAGCTCCGTCGTCTGGCGAGAATACACTACACCTCCCACCAATGTGTGACGGGGCGTCAAATAGATAAAAAGGGACAGTATTTACGTACAGGGATTGTTGGCAGAGATGGCCAAGATGGCTGAACACTAGCAGCGTTTCCCGGCGATCGTCGTCTTCTTCCTTTATGCAAGGAGGCGGCCCGTGACAATATAAAAGCACTCGGAGCTCCAACTAAAAACTCGCAAACGGCTATAAGGGATGAAAACGGTAACATCCACGAAGGAGACAATGCACTGCGGTACATCACAGACGTTAATAGGGATAACTTCGGCACGAGAAAAAGCGTAGTTCAGACAACAGATCCAGCAACAGCAGAAAGGCCTGAGAGATCAAAATTTAGCATAGAAAGCTTTTATTGGAAAAAGGAAGCAGAAAATATCCCTAACAACACGGCAGCAGGACCCGATGAAATACCAACACAGCTAATCAAAAACCTCGGTCCAAAAAGCAAGGCACTGCTGACTAGAACAAAGAAATTCCCGTGGGATGGCGTGAAATCAAGATGAATCTCATCTACAAAGGCAAAGTCTCCTTTGCCTTTGTAGATAAGGATAAGACGAGCTCGTACAGGCCAGTTACAGTAACGTCGGTGATATATAGAATGACAATGCAATTAAGCCATAAAATTAGAACTGTCGAAGTGGGTGAAGAAAAACGATGTATTGGGTGAACTACAGAATGGGTTCAGGCCAGGCAGACGCTTAGAGGATAATATGTTTGTACTAACTCAGTGCATAGAGATTTCATGATGATGTGTGGTGTTTTATGGCGCAAGGGCCAGGTATGGCCAAAGAGCGCCATGACAAATGGTAACGCTATCGATGAATTGTGGATGGCGTGGACAATAAATTCTTCATGGTAGATGTGACATGGCTGTAGAAGGGCCTAAAAGCTGTCGTTGTAAACGGCGTAAAACATGTAAGTGGTAAAATAATGACACTAACTATATATTTAATGATGTGGGCTATGGCAAATGGGTTTCGTTAAAAACGTATGATGTAAGACATAACAGTGATACTAGGGCTTGAAGAGAGTCCTTGAATACAAGGGCTGTTAATCACATGCTAAAATTACCTGGCCAAATGATTTTCAGGGTGTTTACTTCATTTAAGAATTCTAAAACTGTTTTCAGGTTAAAAAGCGGTTCATAGCGAAGAAAATATGATGGGTGAAGAGGTATGTTTTCGCGATATGCAGAAGGGAAATACCTTTTCCTCTCTGCTTCTATTGCAGGGCAGTGAATAAGAACATGGACAACAATCAGAATATTGCCGCACTTACAACAAATCGGAGGATCATTCCCAGTCAAGAGGTAAGAGTGAGTACTGTAAGTGTGTCCTATTCTTAATCGACAAACAAGTACTTCCTTATATCGTGCCGTTTTCCCATTTACCCAGTTCCCTAGTTTTAGTTTTATAATGTGTAGCTTGGGTATCCCACTCTCCTTGCCAATGCTTCCTCAGCATACGGCGTAGAAAAGACTTTAGGTCTGTGACAGGGATGGGGATATTTGCGTCTGTACCGCTAAAGAATACTGACGTAGCATTTTTGTCAGCAGCTTCATTGCCTTTTATACCTTTGTGGCCAGGTACCCAGCATACGACAATCATTTGGTTGCACAGATATGCGGAGCACAATAAACTGTACAGTTCATTAAAAACGGACTTCTTGTGTTTCCGTGGACTACTTAGGCCTGCTGTAAAAATAGATGTGTGTGGATTTAGTGCCCCAGATGTAGAACATGAGACTCCGAGAGCTGCGTAATAAACGCCAGCAGTGGACTTCGAAGCATCTGTGTAGTATTCTGCGCAGGAGTACTTCTCCTGCAGTTCAAGAAAATGGGAATGCATATGTGCCTCCGGTGCTTGTTTTGATATTTCTATGAAGGAGATGTCACACTGAATAATCTGCCATTCCCAAGGCGGTGGAAGCGAAGTAGGGGCCATTAGTACATCCTCTAGAAGAGGGACCTCTGTTTTTTCTGACAGTGCTTCCAACCGCAGAGACAGAGGGGGCCGGTTGGCTGGGTGGTTACGGAACAGCCTGACAGTGGACATGTCGCGAATGGTAGAATGACATGGATGCTGGATGTCTGATTTAACTTTCAGGGCATAGGAGAGACTTAAATATGTCCTTTGGTGATCCAGAGACCATTCATTGGACTCAACGTATAGGCTTTCAACAGGACTAGTCCTGAAGGCACCTGTAGCAAGACGGATACCCAAGTGGTGAACGGAGTCTAGCATCTTCAAAGAACTAGGCGTAGCAGAGTTATAGACTATGGCTGCGTAGTCAAGGCTCGACCTTATGAGACTTTTGTACAAGCTTAAGAGGCACCTCCTATCACTTCCCCAAGATTTCCGGGACAAGATCTTCAGTAGATTCATTGTCTTCAGGCACTTCGCTTTCAGATATTTCAGGTGGGGGATAAATGTTAATCTAGACTCTAAAATGAGGCCCAAAAATTTATGTTCATGGCTCACAGGTAGCTGTTGTCGATTAAGATAAATAGTGGGGTCAGGTAATATACCTCGCTTGTTCGAGAAGAGAACACACGTGTTTTTTAGTGGGTTTAGTTTAAATCCATTCTCGTCAGCCCACTTAGATGATTTGTTTAGCCCAAGCTGTACTTGTCGCTCGCTGATAGAAATACTACATGATTTAAAACCTATTTATACGTCATCCACATATACAGAATAAAACATTGTACGTGGTATGACAGTTTGGAGCGAGTTCATTTTGACAATAAATAATGGACAGCTCAGCACACCACCTTGTAGTACACCAGCTTCCTGCGTGAATTGTCGAGACAGGACGTTGCCAACTCTTACACGGAACGTGCGATCAGAGAGGTAGCTCCGAATCACATTTAATAAGTTGCCTCGGACTCCCATTCCAGACAGGTCACGGAGAATTCCAAAACGCCAAGTTGTGTCGTATGCCTTCTCCAAGTCTAAAAATACTGATAAGAGAAACTGTTTGTGTACAAAGGCATCACGGATATTTGTCTCGATGCGGACAAGGTAATCTGTTGTGGATCTACCTTCCCTGAAACCGCACTGTAGGGGATCGAGTATTTTGTTGCTTTCAAGAAAATGGATGAGGCGCCGGTTAATCATTTTCTCAAACAATTTGCATATACAACTTGCCAGAGCTATAGGCCTATAGCTACTGGCCGACGAAGGGTCCTTGCGTTCTTTGAGAATAGGAATGACGATTGCTTCTTTCCAGGCGGACGGAATATAGCCGGCAGAGAGCGCTGAATTAAAGAGTGATAATAGTGTTTTGTGGGTTTCGGGGATTAGGCGTATCCCGTACAGGACTCTGTCACTTCCTGGAGCGGTCTTGTTGCAACCATTTAGTGCAGCCTCAAATTCTGCCATATTTCTCGGCAGTTGGAGAGTCGCGAAGGTGACTCCAAGCCTTATTTGATTTTTGCGAGCTTCCTTACACTCCTCATTCCACCAGGGAATACGACGTTTAGAAGGCGATCCGTTTGTTTGAGGGATACAGAGGGACGTAGCATCAGTTATAAAAGTCGTCAAATATGACACTGCATCATCGATAGGAAAAATGCAGATGTCATCCCAGGTCATATAAGTCAGCTCTCTGTATCGTTTCGAGTCGGCACCGTCAACTTTCCAACGGGACAGATGTGGAGCACGCTCATCGCCTTTTGTTAATTTTAAGATGATTGGGAAATGGTCACTCCCGTATGGATTTTTGATGACGTTCCACTCTAGGTATGGCACAAGTGTACTTGATACGATAATTAAATCGATAGATGAGTATGTTTTGTGTGCCACACTGTAGAATGTTGGCTCTTTTTTATTTAACAAGCACGCATCTGTAGAGAAAAGGAAGTTTTCAATTAAGCGCCCTCTTGCATCACAACGAGAATCTCCCCAGAGGGTGTTATGTGCATTTAAATCGCCTACTACGATGTAAGGTTCGGGAAGTTCTGTGATAAAGCTTTGGAATTCTGTTTTGGAAAGTTGATAGCTGGGAGGGATATATAGAGAACTAATTGTGACTAACTTATTAAACAGCATGGCTCTGATTGCAATTGCCTCAAGAGGCGTTTGCAGCTGTAAATGCTGTCAGGCGACACCCTTATCTACTATTATAGCCACACCACCAGACGAGGTGAGGGCATCGTTGCGGTCGCTGCCGTAAACGGCATATTGTCGGAGAAGGTTAGTGTGTGAAGGATTGAGGTGCGTCTCCTGAACACACAGCACCTTTGGATTTAGCTTATGTAACAGTTCCTTATTGTCATCAAGATTTTGTAATAAACCTCTTACATTCCAATGTATTATCTGCGTAGCCATATTGGAAGTGTTTTGTGCTGTGTGTCAAAGGAAATAAATTATCTCCCGAGACCTTTTCAGGCCCCGTGATACGGGATTTTCCTTTTCTCCCGGCGCGCTCCACGGAGCTACGCCGTTCCTTCGGCGCCTGGGACGCCGGAGTAGTGCTGCTTGCATCCATCGCCTCGTCAGAGGCGCTGGATGACGCCCGTGTAGCGGGCATACTCGGGGGTTTTTGGGGCCGGTCTGCACGAGCAGTGGCCCTGGGACCGGCAGGCCTGGAGGTCTTCTGGCCCTGTGTGGTAGGTGGCGGAACAGCACTGGCTGCTCCTGCCAGGGGGGCTGATGGCGTAACCACCGTCACACTCTGTGTGACTCGGGCGGCCGCCGCAGGATGTGACGCTGCCCCCCGGCGCGCCACATCGGTGTAGGAAGGACTAGACTGATTGTGGGCAGAAAAACGCTTGCGTGCCTCTGGAAAGGAAATGTTTAGTTTGACTTTGAGTTCTATTATTTGTTTTTTTTCCATGACGGGCACGATCGCGAATAGGCGGAGTGGTCTCCGTCACAGTTGGCACAATGGGTTGTGGAGGTGCAGTTGTCTGAGGTATGTTCTTTGGATGCACATTTTGGACAAGTAGTGCGCCCTCGGCAGCTTTGAGACCCATGCCCAAACCGCTGACGCTTGAAGCATCGGCGCGGATTGGGAATGTACGGCCGTACGCGTAGTTTACAATATCCGTTCTCTATTGAACCAGGGAGGTCACTTGTTTCAAAGGTAATTATTACATGCTTGGTTGCAATTTCCTTGTCATCGCACCTTAACTTAATTCGTTGCACTTTTACCACGTTCTGGTCTTGCCATCCATCCAACAGCTCGCTTTCACTGAGTTCAAGAGGTCGTCATCAGAAATGACACCGCGGACAGTGTTCATAGATCTGTGGAGGCCCACAGAGACAGGGATGTCACCAAACGCAACAAGTTTTGACAGTTTGTTGTACTGAAGCTTGTCACGCACTTCCAGGAGAAAGTCGCCGCTTCCCATCTTAGTCACTGTGTAACCTGAGCCTATTGCCTGTCAGACATTTTGCAACAACAAATGGATATATAATACGGACTCTCTTGGTTTCATGTTGACTATATATCATGTGGTACTTGGGGAAGATTTCTTTTGGTTTCATAAAAAAGTTGAAACTTTCATCGGTGCGCCCCCTCTTCAGGGAGCGATCAGGTAGCGGGGGAAAAGCATTTGCGATATAAAAAAACACTGCATATCCACGGGGTGAATGATGATGAGTGGGCGAAGCTCCGGAGGGAATCATCGGTAAACCGTGAATCTTGCGTGTAATTCGCCCAGTCTCGCCGCACTAAATCGAACGATTGACTTCCACCAATGACATGCGCCATATGTGACGTCATTACTATTTTATAACAGTGCCCTTCATTATAATTGCACCATCTCCCGCTTAAGGGGACGTTAGCACAAACGCGTTAGAAACGTGCAGTACTCTCTAGTAAGGAGGATGGGCCACAGCGTCTTACGCAGCCGTTTACACATGCCGGAACGTGCACCGCGTTTGCCGACGCCATCACATGACTGCTGAGAGAGTATAACCCCCGTATTCATAAACGCTCCTCGACTTGAACTTGACTTGCCACCGCCTTCAACGCGTTTCGAACGCGCTGCCCAAGGCGGTGGCAAGTCAAGTTCAAGTCGAGGAGCGTTTATGAATACGGGGGTAAGGCGGAGAGGCCACAGCGTCTTACACCAGCTTCTTACACAGGCCGTAACGCGCTAGCACAAACGCGTTAGAAACGCGCAGTCTTTCGTTAATGTTGGGTATTTATTGTCATCGTGGTGCGTGTGTCCATGTGCGGTTTGTGGCGTAGTGGTTAGCGCCGCGCGTTCGGAAGCGAGGGGTCCCTGGTTCGATTCCGCGCTACGGACACAAATTTCGGAATTTTTTTTCATAAAAGTAGACGTGGCTACCTACTACTACGTACTACAGAGGAGGGACAGACCCACACTCTAAGGAGCTTCGCCCCTAAAATGGAAAATTCGGCGGCGATGGCAGCCACCCACCATCGAGCCCAACAAGGGGACGCTACAAGGTTGGAATACCTGTAGACGCCAGCCATGCATCGCCGCTATAACCTAATATAAAATACCCAAGGTTAGATAGCTACACCAGGTTAACCCTTGCCGCCCAGAAATTCGGAAGTGAGAAGAAGTGACTAGAAGACAGGAAAGATGGAAAAGTGAGAGAGAAAGATAAAAGATTGAAGAGGGGACAGGAAAAGGCGACTGCCGATTTCCTCCAGGTGGGTCAGTCTGGAGGTGCCGTCTATGTGAAGCAGAGGCCGAAGAGGTGTGTTGCCTCCGCCGGAGGGCCTTACAGGTCCGAACACCCAGCATCGGCTCAATCTCCAGGATCCCCCTTTCCTCAGACACGGCTAAGCCACGCAATGTTACGCGTGGGAGGGTCCAACCCCCGTGTGCTCGGGTACGTGGTGTCGCAATCCACCAAAAGCCTGCTTGCGCAGACGCCCCTGCGGGGGCATAGAGATTTCAGTAGCTCAGAAAAGATCTTTATCGATGGCATTTATAGATATTAAAGGAGCTTATGACAACGTAGACAGGGAATTGTTATAGGATATTCTTCGGCACGAAGGCATAGATAACAATTTCGTGAAGCTGTTGAGGGAGATATATAGAGACAACCAAGTACAACTGGTATGGGAAGGTCGAAAAGGTAATGAAATGGTGGGAATTCAGCAAGTATTGAAGCAAGGATGCCGTCTGTCACCATTGTTGTTCACGCTTTACGTTAAGGGAATAGAAGGATGATTGGAAAACAGCGAATTAGGTTTTGATTTATCCTACATACGTAATGGACAAATGGTGCAACAGAAGGTACCTGGACTGATGTAAGCAGACGACATTGTGCTACTCGCGGGCAATAAAAAGATTTACAGATACTTGCGAATATCTGTGGGAATGCAGCGACAAATCTAGGCCTTAAGTTTAGCACAGAGAAATCAGGAATTGTGATCTTTAATGAAGAGACGAGTAACTTCGTGGTGTCAATTCAACAGCAAGTAATACCCATAGTGAAGCAGTATAAGTATCTCGGCGTACACATAAACGTGGTATTACCGTGGGCTTTGGGAGCCCACGGTAATACCACAAATGAGGCAGTGCAGGGTGACATGGGTTGGGCCTCTTTTGAAGTCAGAGAAGCACAGAGCGAAATTAGTTTTGAAGAAAGGCTCAGGAAGATGGATGAAAATAAATTGGCGGCTAAAGTGCACAAGTATCTCTACATGAAAAGCGTGGAAACAGAATGGAGGAAGAGGTCAAGGAAGTTGGCAACCAAGTACAGGATAATCTAAACTGTAAATAGACAACCAGGAGTCATCAGAAAGAAAGTGAGAGAAATAGAGACCGTGAATTGGATGTAAAGAATGGAAACAAAAAGGACAATGGAGATTCACAAGAATGAGAATAAAGAAATTAGAAGGGGAAATCTGTACGATAACACAAAGGTCAGTGCCTTGCTATTTGAGGCTCGAGCCGGTTGCCTCAGGAAGAAAACATATCGGAACAAATATTCGGAACTAGATGAGACATGTGTATGCTGCAGTAAAGATCCAGAGACCACTCAGCACATCCTAATGGAATGCGACGGGATCCACCCAGCGAGAACCGTAGGTAACGTGCAACTCCCAGAAGCGCTTGGGTTTAAAGTGGAAGGAAACATAAACAGATCAGCCGTAGAGATCAACAAGAGACGATTAGAGTACTGGTGGAAAAAAACCAGGGAAAGTATGGACACGACTTGATCTCTTAAAATCATACGTAGTAGTTCAAGGTAAATTTTTGAAAAAGAAAAAGAATAATGAGAGGTATATAGAAATGCTAGATAAAGCAGATGTTTAGTATAACAGATTAAATCAAGCGGGCCAGGTGACTATTTGTCGCCGCCCCGTTTCAAAGGGGATGCCAATAAATCATCATCATCATCATCATGCCAGCGTTGTATGTAGGCTCCCTAGTTTCTGAAACATTGATTGCCAATTTAAAATTGTGATTCCTACTCCAATCGCGAACAGAGTGCTGGATTCTATCACTATATATCATGGTCATCTCATTTACATCGGTCTTACGACAGATTCTGGCCAGTTGTCAGTTCCTTTAACGTGTCGTCACCGTGAGTCGCCATCTTCCATCTTCTATCATACACTATCGCTGTTGCTGGCTTCCTCTCGCTGGCGCTTGGCTGGAACTGCTCGGCTGCTCACTGCGTTGGACCCGACGTAACTGGGCTTCCCGCTAACCGCTAATAAACCTTGAAGCACCTGGCATGTCTTTCTACGATGCGAGTTGAATGAAACAAAAAATGAAATTTATTGAGCCTAATGCATCTTCTTTGGCTGGCGGTTTCAGAATAAGAAGTCATATTAAAATTAATACGAACACCCCTGACTTTCAGTTTACGCGTGCCATTGCCGCCCTGAACAGTTATATTCTGTGCTAGGGAATGTATTGTTTCATATAGCTTCCACACATACAGAGAAAACAAATCGGCCAAGTTCCGCTCTCTTCCCTAATGGTTGCTTTAAACGTAAACATTGCATCAGCGATACGACAAAAAGTGTGAAAATATGTGTAAAATATGCTGCGCTGAGCACCGTTTACTGCGCGACAGTGATTATTTCTCCTGGCTTTTTTTTACCTGGAACATATCGATTTCTAAAGAACGCTGAAACGAAAACAATGATCGGCCGTACCTGTTCATCCGTAATGGCATCAAGCCCCTTCCGACCTCTCCCCCCACCTCGGCAACAGAGCGCATTTCTTTGCTGCAACTGACAGGCTTTTCTCTCTACTATTGATTTCGTATCAAGGACGAGTCGAGCTGATCCTTCACGGCTTTGTTATTTGTAGCGTGCTCTTTGTCCTCAACGCGCAGGTGTTTACTCGTGCGTTTGTTACGCCGCACACATTGCTTCTTTACTAGCGGAACCTTCGCTAAAGATTCATGAGAATACGGCGTTGTGTACAAATGCAGTGCCGGGTCTGATGCCGCTGGATGATACAATAAATTTAGTTTTATTTCAAATAGTGGATCGCCTATGTATCAGAAAAAAGCTAGATACTAAGACATTTATGTACAGTATAGTTTTACGTGTACAAATTTATGTTATAGCTTGCACGGCCATGAACGCTCATGACCAGAACGGCGGCATGAAATGTGGGGGCATGAAACGGGGGCATGAAACGAGCCGCTATTTGTCAATAACAGGAAAAACATTGCTTATCAAAACACTTTCCTCAAGAAGTTGTGCATTTGAAATTGTGCTCTGATAAAGGACCTGTACAGGCGGATTTTGAGAGCTGAGCGCACCGTTTCTGAAAAGCACTGCTAGCTAAATGGAGATAATATGAATAGAAGAAAGCAAACAGGTGAGCCTGGAGAACGTTTGGTCGGCTACCTTATACATGACAAGGGGAAGGGGTGAAGAGAAACACGAAGGACACAGAAACAGAGGGCGTCTTGTAGAAATGCGTATACAAGGTCAGTGTTGCGTCGTGGTCACATAGGGCAGTTGATTTTTGTTTTGATATTGAGACGTCAATTCGGTAAATTTCCATGTGTTTTGCAGTTCCACTTTCCTTGCGCTTTATTTTGCGCGCCGCGGAGGAGTCGGTGTGGAGAGACGAAGACGACGAAGAAGACGTGCTGCTCGATCGGAGCTGTTCTGCTGTGTGACCGGTAGTTGCGTGTGCTGTTATTACCGTGACAAATCGGTGGTGGTGCTCGTTATCATCCGATACCCTAATTTGACCTCCTGACGCTTCAAGTCCCTACCAGTCCCTACCACGATTCCGGAGGAAAACCGGGCACATCGCCACAGCCGCCGCTTGCAAGGACTACCTCCTGAACACGGCCCATTGAGCCCAGTAAGAATGTCAACCACAGCGGCAAGTAAGAGTAAGACGCAAGAAAGCGACACAGTCCAATCCACTTCTACCCCGAGTGTCGTCTATGCAGCGCGCGTTCCGAAGTCATTTCATGGTGACGTGTTTGAGGACGTGGAGGATTGGCTTGAACACTTCGACCGAGTCGCTAGAGTCAATGAATAGGACGACTCTAAGAAACTGCGTGACGTATACATTGCCTTTGAAGACTACGCTCGCACGTGGTTCGAGAATCATGAGGGCTCCATCACTAGCTGGCAAGAATTCCGACGACAGCTTCGCGAGACATACAGCATCCCCGAAAGGAAAGAAAAGGCCGAACAGGCTCTGCAGAGTCGGTTTAAGAAGCCAAATGAAAGCGTAGCCATGTTTGTCGAGGATATGTCCTGCTTGTTCCGACGTGCTGATGCAGGTATGGCCGAGACAAAGAAAGTTCGCCTCGTAATGCGAGGGGTGAAAGAACAACTCTTCGCTGGACTCATGCGCAACCCTCCAGCTACCGTCGCTGAGTTTATAACTGAAGCGACGACAATGGAGCGAGCGCTGCAGCAACGATCCAAATAGTACGATCGCCAAAGCACCGTCGCCGCCGTGTCATGTTTCACCTGCGGACATGATTTCGCAGCACTACGAGAGCTTGTGCGAAGCGTTGTGCGCGAATAGCTTAAGGAAGTTCGCAAAACTGCTTGTCAGCCGACTGTTACTGCGCTTGGCGACATCATTCGTGACGAAATCAGGACCGTGACCCAACCATTGGCACCAACGCGAGCAGAATCCCCAGTGCTGACATATGCCGAAGCCTTACGGAGGCCTCAACCATCTACGGGACGACGTTTGCCTTCCCCTGTTTCAGCTCTACCACGTCAATTTCCCGCTACGAATGTAAACTCGTTTGAGTACGTAGGCCCACGAGATATCACACGGAAACAAAACGCGTGGCGCACTTCGGATAATCGGCCACTTCGCTACCACTGCGGCGAAGCGGACCATCTGTATCACCAGTGCCCTTATCCGAGAATGGGCCTTCAGGGATTTCACCCTAACGCGCGTCGACCAAGTAATGGTGAGCGCCCACACGAGATTGAGCAGTTCCTGGCCTCTCAACAGCCGTGTTCTCCCGCACAAAGACGCCAATCACGTTCACCATCTCCTCGGTGCATCATCTCGCCTAGCCGTTACTCCACGCTTTCTGACGTTCGCAACAGGTCCCCAAGTACACGCCCACGTCAGGAAAACAGGACAGCGACCTCCGGGGGTGGGACCGCTGCTAATCATCCTGACAAACACTCTCCTACACGAGAAGTTCACGACGACGATTTATCTGCCACGCCATGTTCTGATAACGACGCAGGACTTTTTTTCGCCGATATTACCGTAACCGTCGACAATTACCAGGTCACCGCCCTCGTTGATACCGGCGCCGACTACTCCGTTATGAGTGGTGAATTGGTGGCTACTCTCCGAAAGGTGACCACACCATGGGATGGTCCCCAACTCCGTACTGCGGGTGGTCATCTCGTGACGCTGGTTGGGAGGTGCACTGCCTGAGTGCATATCTGTAGCTCTGCCTTCATCGGATCTTTCGTCGTACTGCGGGAATGCTCCAGGCAGCTCATCTTAGGAATGGAATTTCTTAGAGAATATGGGGCCATTGTAAATATTCGAGAGCTGTTGGTAACATTTTCACGTAACGCAAGCTCGCCCGAATTCAAATCGCACAAGATAGCGTTGCGTGTCTGATGATTCCGTGACCATACCACCTCGTTCCAGTGTACTAGTTACCGTAGTGAGCGACCAGGAGCGAACTGCCCTTGAAGTTGTTGAAACCAATGTGTCCATCCTCTTCTGTCGTCAAGTATGCGTCGCCCGCGGCCTCCTCGAACTGACCAAACAGCCTGCTGAAATCCTAATCACCAACTTCAGTCTCGAATACCAGCACTTCATGAGGCACGCTGTTGTCGCTTACTTCGAAGAAATCGGCGACGCGAGAACCAGCCTTATCACTCGCCGAACTTTCCTCCGTTCCACACGATTAGAAGCAGCTTACAATTCAACTCGACGTGAATTCCAAAGTATCGGCTCAAAATCAAGCAGACACCCGTTGCGAAGCACAGAATTATAACCGAACCCGCCGAAAGACCCATCCGACAGCATGCCTACCGTGTGTCTCGAAGAGAACAAGACGCCATTCGTGAACAATTCAAACAAAGGCTTGCTGACGACATCATCCAGCCATCTACAAGCCGATAGGCGTCATCAGTGGTGCTAGTTAAAAAGAAAGACGGCACACTGCGTTTCTGCGTTGATTATTGCAAACTCAACAACGTCACAAAGAAAGACGTCCATCCGCTTCCTCGCATCGACGACTCGCTGGACCGACTTCGACATTCCAGATATTTTTCAGCCATGGATCTGCGTACCGGTTATTGGCAAATCGAGGTCGATGACCGTGACCGGGAAAAGACCGCCTTTATTACTCCTGATGGACTTTTTGAATTCAAGGTTCTTCCTTTTGGCCTGTGCTCAGCTCTTGCGACTTTTCAAAGAATGATGGACACTGTTTTGTCCGGTCTTAAGTGGCAAACGTGTCTTGTTTATTTGGATGACGTCGTTGTTTTTCGGAAACTTTCGAGCGGCATCTTCACCGTCTTCGTGCAGTGCCTGCTGCGCTCCAATCTGCTGGCCTGTCACTCAAGCCCGAAAAATGCCACTTCAGTTACGAGGAGCTGAAATTCCTTGGTCAGCTCAACAGCTGCGCCCTTGCATTATCTCTTAAGAGACAATGTCGCTTACGTTTGGAACCCGAAGCGCTCTTGCATTATCTTACAAGAGACAATGTCGGTTTCGTTTGGAACCCCGAGCAACTTCCCGTTTTTTGTGACCTACAACAACGACTTCAGACTCCTCCAATCCTAGGTAACTTCGACGAAGGCGCCGACACTGAAGTACACACAGACGAAAGCAATGTCGGTCTCGGCGCCGTCCTTGTGCAGCGGCACGAAGGTATCGAAAGAGTGATCGCCTACGCTAGTCGTACCTTGTCATCGGCCGACTCGAACTACTCTACTACAGAAAAAGAATGTTTGGCTTCAACGAGATACTGCTAACGACGTCGCCAATTTCTTCATTCATGCTATCGTCCTCCGCCATGGTGCACCAGCAGTGGTTATTACCGACAGAGGGACCGCTTTCACAGCCCAACTCCTGGAAGAAGTGATGACCCTCAGCGGCACTGTTCATCGTCGGGCGACTGCTTATCATCCACAGACAAACGGCCTAACCGAATGGCTCAACAAGACCATCGCTGACATGCTTTCAATGTATGTCGACGTGGATCACAAGAACTGGGACAAAATTCTTCCTTTCGTAACCTTCGCCTATAATACCGCCGTTCAAGAAACCACGGTATTTATTCCTGTCCGCTTGCTTCACAGCTGCGAGGTTGCCACAATGTTAGACGCAATGCTTTCCCGACAACTTCGAATCTACCGCAGTGAATGCTCCCCAATATGCTCAGTGTGCCGAAGAAGCTCGTCAGCTAGCTCGCCTGCGCATTCGCTCTCAGCAATACTACGATGCTCACAGGTACAATCTCCGCCACAGAGAAGTTACCTGCCTCCGCAGACAAAGTGTGGATCTGGAGTCCCGTCCGCAAGCGCGGGAGGTCGGAGAAACTTCTCCGGCGTTATTTCGGGCCTTACCGGGTTCTTCAACGCCTCAATGACGTCCACTGCGCAGTTGTTCCAGAAAGCACCACGCGAAGCTCCCGCCGTACGCCACAACCAGACATCGTCCACGTGGCTAGGAGGAAGCCATATTACGCACACTGACCACCTACCTTCCCTACTTCGAAAGCATCGAGCCGGTGCCTTTCAAGGGGGGGAATAATGACACGTCAATTCAGTACATTTCCGTGTGTTGTGCAGTTCCAGTTTTCTTGCGCTTTATTTTGCGCGCCGCGGAGGATTCGGTGGGGAGAGACGAAGACAACGAAGAAGACGTGCTGCTCGATCGGAGCTGTTCTGCTGTGTGACCTGTTGTTGCGTGTGCTGTTATTACCGTGACAATTTTCTAATGGCATTTCGGGGTCATTCATGCAAGAAAGTTTTATTGCGATAGCAATTATATGGACACTTCAACCGGATTTCTGCCGTCGGCGTCGCCGTCGTCGTCGCCGTCGCCGTGAGGTTCCCTGTAGATAAAATCTTCGCCGCGCGCCGTATGCCCGAGCGGAAGTGTGCGGGGACGCGCGCTGTCACGGAGAGCGAACGCACTCAATCTCACACGCGCAAGCAAGGAAGCGGGAAGCCAGCGCCGGAGGGAGGAGGGGGGGGGCGCACTTCTACTCTGCCAACAACCGCGCTCGTCACTCCACCCGCACCGTCTCTTATCTCCCCACGGCTCTGACCTTTATGCGCCGTGCATTCGCCGCTCAGTTTCCATTGAAGCGATAGACCGCACGTACCTTCGCCCCTGCGGCGTTTGCGCTTGCTGCCAGCGTTTTGACAGTCGTTGTCTGCAGTCATTCAGTGTGATCTATTCATATTTGTTTGTGCGCACTCACACCACGCTTGTTCATTCAGTTAGTAATAGTCGGGCCACATTTTACAACGGACGCTACACATGCAATGCTGCCCGGATCGGCAGTGCAGCGCTACAGGTGTGTCCCTTCGCACGCGCTGCCCACGGGAAGCGCTTCTCATCAACACCACCGTTTCACACACGCCTTCTCGTGGTCATCGAGTCTCTCTTCATTTCGGTCTACTTACGCCGCAGCACACCTGCTTACTTAATCAGCTCATGTTTACTACAATTCATATTGCTACCAAAGCCGCTCACCTTACTTCGTATGACATATTGCTGTGTTGCTATCGCATTCATTGCTTCGCCCTTAGGGCGAAACTGTGTCATTTTTTGCATCATCAGCCTATATTTATGTCCTGCAGTGGACATAAATATAGGCTGATGATGATGATGATGATAACTACAGACGTGCGCTCATTTCATCAATGCTTTTTTACGCTGGTCTGAGGAAACAAATCAAACTAGGAGGAACACATGGAAACGAGACTGCCCAGTCTCGGTGCTTTGTGTTCGTCCTCGTCTGAGTTCTTCAGGCTGGCACAAAAAATGTGGAACATCACCAACCAGCCCAATTTCACGCGTCGCTCATTTTCATGCCTTTTGCCTACGCCTGTCTCCCTCCCCCCAAGTAATTATCGTCATCATCATCAGCCTATCCTTTTGTCCACTGCAGGACGAAGGCCTCTCCCTGCGATCTCCAATTACCCTTCTAAATAAATGTATGGCAGCAATATTACGAACTTTATAAACGTCCGTCCTAAGTAGTTGACGCAATTGACCTTGGAGTTCAGACTGACGAGCGACGAGTGTGCTCGCCGCTATCTTTGCGATTGGAGTGTGCTTCGTATTATTGCGATAGCAATTATATGGACACTTCAAGCAGATTCCCCCCGTCGGTGTCGCCGGCGACGCTGTACTACGGCACCAAATGCTATCTTGCAACCGGGCGCAAGGGGAACTGGCGGCTCAATCTCCCACGCGAAAGGAGAAAAGCGGGAAGGCAGCGCGGGACGGGGGGGGGGGGCTTCTACTCTGCCAACTGCGTACTTGTAGTTTGTGCTGCCTTTGGGAGCTGTCGCGGGCATCGTATCTTGAAAGCGATCTCCACACGGCTCTGACTTTTATATGCGCTGTGCTTTCGCCGCTCAGTTTGCTTTGAAGCGATAGATCACACGAACCTTCACTCGCTGCGGCGGCCGCGCTTGCTCACTCCAACGTTTTAGACAATGGTTGTTTGCGGTCATCGAGTGTGGTCTATTCATGCATGTTTGCTTGGGCGCGCTTACACCACGCTTGTTAATTCAGTTAGTAAGCGAATGTGTCCGAGTTTATGGAGCCGATAAAACTACTATACCTACTCCGTATAGCTCTCTATTAATTTGCTATCGCAATTGATGCTTCGCCTTTCCGGCAAAACTGCGACTTTTTTCTTCTATTATCGCTCCTCTCTCTCGCTGCAGCACGTAACTGGCTAAGCCAGGCGCACCCTCCGAGACCGCAATCTGGGAGGTCAGACGTAGCTGCGCCGCACATATTGATGATGATGCTTGCGCGCGTCGTGCCTCTTTCTCTCTCTCAATGCCACGCGCCGCGCTAACGCATCTAGGCATGACCTCTGAGATTGCGTGAAACTGGCACGAGCCGGCCAAGCCAAGCCTGCACGCTCACACAGCGGAGCCGGGAGGCCACGGTTAAGCGTCAGATCCGATAGTTTCGCGTTCAAGGGCGAACGCGTCCACGAACACGTTCGCGTTTCTGGCGCTGTGTCAATCTCTATCGGCAGGATACGTTGACGGTTTCACGACAATATGAGCGAACCAAATCGAAAGTGGAAGAGAAAGACCATCACAGTGGAACATAAGGGTGCTATCGTAATGGTTGTCGCTTCAGGTGCTAAAATGTCGCGTATTCAAAACGCTGAAAGGACCGTTGCTGTTGTTTCATTGAATTTTCATCGCACATGCGGCTGCGTAGCGGTTCGGCGGGCCGCGGCGCCGTAGTCTTTAAATGCTCAAAATTGTGCATGCCATTGGGCATAGGCGTAATTGGGCACTGCAGTAAATGGCAATAGTCGGTATGTAGTGAAGTCCCTATGGCGGCGTGTGATCGTCCGAAGACGGCGTTCGTCACACCGGATGGCCTGTATGAATTTACCGTGATGCCTTTCGGACTTTGTAATGCCCCCGCAACATTCGAACGGATGATGGACGGCATTTTACGCGGTCTGAAATGGAAGATATGTCTGTGCTATCTGGATGACGTCGTCGTGTTCTCTCCCGATATCGCTACACATCTCTCTCGTTTACGCACAATTCTCCGCTGTCTTACAAACGCACGCCTTCAACTCAACCTGAAGAAATGTCACTTTGGGGCTCACCGGCTAACCATCCTCGGCCACGTCGTCTCCAAAGATGGCATTCTCCCTGACCCGGAAAAACTACGTGCTGTTTTTATTTTTTTATACAAAATACCCCTAAAGGCCCTCGCAACCGAGGGTATTACATAGGGGGGGGGGGGGGGGGGGGGGAACAAATACAACAACAAAGAGAACACATGTGAAACTATACTAACAAGTTAGAATTTCGTTATACAGTCATAACACTATGCAACACTATACAGATTGATAACAGCTATACAACCTGCCAACAAATTTATTTAAAAAACAAAAACAAAACGAGAATCATCATAGAAGTAAAAAAAAACCGATGCACGTCCAGATAACAATATACACAATGATTACGCTGTAGCACTGGCAGACAGTAGATTTAAAAATTTATCGTGATCCGTGGTGGTAGCAACACGTGGAGGCAAAGCGTTCCAGTCAGTTATAGTGCGGGGAATGAATGAATGTGCATAGTTAAATGAACGACATGACACGCGCTTGACTTTGAAAGGATGGTCGCGTCTATCAAAAATAGCAGATGGCAAACAAAAAAAGTCGTTATGAAGAGTTGAGTGATGATACAATTTATGAAAAAGTGATAAACGTGCAATTTTACGGCGGAGGGATAGTTCTTGAAAGCCGGCACGTTTCTTCAATGCTGTGATGCTGGTATGACGTGAATAATCAGAATAGATGAAACGAACTGCGCGGTTCTGCAGTGATTCAATGCTATTTATTAGATATGCTTGATGTGGGTCCCAAATTGCCGAAGCATATTCGATTTTAGGCCGGATTAGAGTGGTATAAGCACGTGATCGGAGGTGGGAAGGAGCATGCTTTAGGTTATGTTTTAAAAGACCTAATGACCGATTAACGGATGCAACGGTAAGGTTAATATGATGGTTCCATGTTAAGTCGGAATAAATGTGAACACCGAGATACTTATAAGTGGTTACCAACTCAAGTGGATTATTGTTTAAGGTATATGCGGTTGGAATTCGAGACTTACGGTTAGTGAAAGACATGCATTTTGTTTTGGAAGGGTTAAGTTGCATGAGCCAGGTAGAGCACCATGCTGTTACTGAGTCAATGTCATGTTGTAGGGCAAGGCAATCATCATTAGAATAAATGTTACGGTAAATTACACAATCGTCAGCGAAAAGTCTGATTTGGGACGAAACAGAGTTAGGTAAATCGTTAATGAATATCAGGAAAAGTAAGGGACCAAGTACACTTCC
>NC_051157.2:212679788-212704740 GCF_013339745.2 Dermacentor silvarum | reverse complement strand
TCGCTCGGGCTTTGCGGCTGCAGGAATTTTCTTTTATTGTCATGTACAAGTCTGGACGTCTGCACAAGGATGCTGACTGCCTCTCTCGTCATCCCGTGGATCCTCCTGATCCTGTTGCACATGATCCGGAGACGTGCGTGTTGGCTTTCACTGACATGTGCGCCATGCGCGCTGAACAACATCGCGACGAGTCCTTGCAGGCCATCATCGCCGCGCAGTGCAATCTGCCAGCACCGACGGCCCGTGCCGCGTGTTCGTGCTGCACGACGGCTGCATTGCGTTCGAGCGTCGTCGTATTCGTCCACAGCTGACGCGTTTGTAGGCTCGTGCTCTGCGAGGTGAAGAGGTTTTGCGTGCTATGAGAGTGAGAGAGAGAGAGAGAGAGAGCGACGCATTCACGGAGCGGGTCTCTTGGAACGCGATGTCGGCATTGGAACGTGGTGTCGGTGTTGCAAGCTGCGCTGTGCAACGTGCAGTGTCGGCCGTAAATCCGAGACGCACGAAAAGAAATTATCATCTACATGAGTGATAAGATGAAAAGTTCGCGTGCACTTCCGGGAAAAGCTGGGCTACGATCACACAGCTTCGCTGTTTCGAGCGTTGCGCGGCTGAGTGCAAGGATTTTATTAGCAATATGTGTGATATTATCGAACCGGGATACAATTTTTGTGGATGATTGTGTACTGTGTGCAAGGGCATCTAATGAGTCATTGTTTTTATTGGCGGCCGACTTGAAGCGAGTATAAAAATGATGTGTCACTAATAGCATGTTCCTAAACATAAATAATTATGTAGACATTAGCTTCACAACAAAAATGTAACAAAATCAGATATAAGTATTTGTTAAGTGGCCAGTTGAAATAAAAAAAATAATTCACCAGTGAAATATTTAGGTCTTATGCTGTCAGATCGAGGATGGCTCTTGGTCATAACATGTTAATACCGTATAGTTAGAAATGCTGGGAATGCCATTCACTTCTGGCAACAAAGTTTAAAACACATAAGTATTAACGTAAAAGAGTAGCGTAAAAAACAAGTTTTACCAATGTTGGTGTAGGCATGCCCTGTGTTGAATGCGGTTTCTGATGTGCATGTCAATGCAGAATTGGGTGAACGTTAAAGAAACCCACGTGGACTAAATTAATCCGGAGTTCACCACCCCAGCGTGCCTCATAATCAGATCGTGGTTTTGACACGTAAAGCCCAACAATAAATTTTTCTGCATAATAATGCTCTAGAAAAAGTCCAATCCGTCGGGACACTGTTCGACCTGGGGATATACAACCGCTTTCTAAGTGTAAGAGGAAAAAATAACGACTGGATCCTTTTGCTTTAACAGGGAAGCAGGTTACGTCTTAAGCTGCTTTATTCAATCTTTCATAATCATATTAACACGTATACATGTTTATCTTTCACCGGTTACCGCTTTTCACCGGCTAACAAACGTTAAACGTAATCGCTAGGCGCAGGACGCGCCTGCATGTATCGGAAGTCTCTCGAACGTTATCGATGCTTCTATCCGTTGTCTCTTGTCACCGACGATCATGTAATCTGATTGTATGAGCGACGCGAAGTATCTAGAACTTTCTGAAAGACATGCGGGTACCAGGGATTATTCTGGGGCCTTCAATGACTCATGTATAAAAGCCGACGCGTTTCGCCGCTGATCACATTTCGACGATCGCCGACTGTATTCGCCCCTTTCGTTCTGCTTCAAGTGTAGCTGGCTTTTGTGGGCACATGTTCGCCCAATAAAGAATCAGTTTCGTCATGCACAGTTTTACGACTGTTCACTTCAGCGTCACTACTACGTGATGGTATGGGAATCTACTGATATGACTATCTGAAATAGAGCACTGCACGGGCCGGTTTTTCAAGTCCGGGCCTGACCCGAGCCCGAAGTACCATACTTTGGCCGGCCTGGTTCTGTTCGACCCATTAGGCTTTTTGCCTATACGAAGCGAGCTCGAGTTCTCGATTATTGTGAAGATACTGTCATGTGATCAACGGCCGCCGGGCGGTCTTCAAGCTGCATCAAAGCAGGTTTTTGCCCTGCATCCCTTCTTGCTGGTTACTTGATAATTTAACTGCGAGAGAAATAAACATTTCATTACTAGCCGAACACGCACAGATTATTATGTGAATATTTGGTATGAAAACAAACCACACAATCGACAGTTAAGAAAATAGGGAGGGATCAGACTAACAACCACCGGGAGTGGCAGAACCCCGGCTTACATTTAGGGATGAAGTTGTAGAAAAGCACATCGATTGATCACCATGCTCGTGCTTTAAAGAGTGTGGCAACATAATATTGCGAAGGCATAGGTGAACACTACCGTACCCGCCGCGGCCCGCCATTTAATCTCACTTTTGAATCTCATATAGTCATTCGGATACAGTGATGAAACTCGAGCCAATAATTTTGTCGCGAATGTAAATTTAGATACGCTGGTTACTGGCTTTCAGGAATACGATAATACACGGCCACTAGAAGCTTTTTTTTTCATTAAGCAGAAATTGTTGAGCCACAATGGCTAACGCTCATCATATTTTCACACGGAACATGTCATTTTTATTGCTTTATTAGGCTTCATTATAATTATGTCAATTGTTTAATCGACAATTTAGTCATCCTTGTTGAGAAATATATGCAAATTTAGACTGTCTAATTGTGTTTCAGTACAGTGCATCTACAACGTAGGCTTTCCTTGTTTTTGTTTTCCGCCCAGATTAAAGTACGATCTGCTTGCTTATTCACGTAAATTCGCAGACAACGCACCTAGTGCTACACAAACATATACAAGGCTGCGAACACGAGGGTCGAGCCACTTAACGAGTGCAAGCATTTGAAAATAAAAATTTACTGAGGCAATAAAATGCTCTGCATTTCTATTTTGTTTTTCATATTCCCCTCCCCAATGTTGAGAAATTTTGCAGCATCCGCGTAGACTTAAAGCATTTGTCTAAGAACAATATACACTTGAAAGTCTCAGTTTAATTAGTTGGGCTAATTGTTAATTCACCTACGGCAGAATATTCAACTCGCTTGAAAATATAACGAAGAAAATTAATGGAAACGAGTAGGAAGCTGCCCTGTGACTTAAGATACAAAAAAGTTGCAAATGAATTTTCAGAATTTATTTGCTACAATTTTCTCAAGGTACTCTAAGTAATTCTTGAAAACTTATTTAATTTTTGTTTTTCCTTTAAAATGATCGCACCGAAAATCTAGATATTTTGTGCAGCAACAAAATATTGCAGCCGACTGTGCCTCTAGGCACGTCTTCCGCTTTTGAAAAATGTAACGAGCTCTATCGAAACTCATCTCATTGATTCCCGTTAAGGATAGCTCGGATACCTGAAACAGTCTAATGAATGTTTTTGCAGCGAATCACATACCAATCCAATAGTTTTCCATTTCTTTAGTGCGACTGCAATGCATATATATTTCTAACTCTTTGTCAGGTTGATTCGAATCTGTGATGCCTAGCAACTCTTGAAGTGTGCATTTCGCCGCTATTCCCACCCATCCAAATGTGTTTCCCCTTGTCGATAGGCGGCACCGCTGTCGTAATCATACCGCTACCTCCAGCAAACTTCGGGTCGTCCGTCACTTGCCTGAGCACGATGACCTCTAGGAATTCGAGGTGTTAATAGGCTGGGAACAATGTGGACATGAGTTCGTTAGTGTCGCGAATATTAAAGAATTCCTGCAGAACCCATGTTAAGATGACTATCGAAGTTAATGCGATCATTCACACAATCTAGCGATCTAAAAGCGACACACCGTGTTAGCTAAGACACCTTTATTTAGAATCCGTAGTGTTTCCCCTGATGTTTCAAGTGATTCGGCTATATGCTGCCATGCACTGTCCCCCTGATTGACCCGCTTTGTTGTGACCATCGCTCGCCAATGTTACCTCACGATGGTAGAACAAGAACCGCAGGCCGACGGTGCATGCAGTGACGACGATGGAATTACGAGGTAGGAATGATGTCGATAGAACGATGAAGGCATACAAGGACGACGGCATGACGACGATGAGATGATTCTGAAGTGATGGCGATAAATAATTGCGACGGAATACAATGCCATGACGCCGGTGTTCTAATCTCGATTGATTGACAATAATTGCACAATACTAGCGTAATGAAATAGAAATTATGCTGATGGAATCTGAGGTGGTATGACGACCAAAGCATTTAGTAATTTTTAGCCAACCAGACACGCTTCTGAATAACATACCAGCCTTCTCCCTTTATTTTCTCCTATTCCTTCCCAAGACGCTTCACAAACATACCCTCGGCCGTTGAGCTCAGTACGCAGGTGCTCTAGCTCATTAGGCCACGATCACACGTTTACAAACGTATCTTGCCAACAAGTATATTATTCAAGCTCGAACTTAGGGGGAACGTTGACCTTGGGGGTTCCTATCGAAATACATGAGAAATCGGCAATAGTTTCTCAGAGCAACCGATGGACCAAATCTGATGAGTTATGTTGAATATAGAAAAAAAAGTTAAAATGTAGTGATTGCAGAAAGGGATATTTTATTAGAATCTGTCTACTCTTTTTAGGTAAAATTTTAAAGAATTCCCAAATTTCGAAAAAGAAAACTTGACTTATAGAGCTATGTACCTCAGCAGCTAAAAATTATATCGGAATTCTGTAAATTGCCCCTAATAATACATCCAAAGCGGATAGCAATCATATATCATACACCATGTTGTGAATGTTGCATTTGCAAAACCCTTCCAAACATTACAACAAATTCACGAAAGTTTTAAGGTATAGCAAAAAAAATTGTTCGCTTTTGATGCTCCAACGAGTGCAGTTTATAGAAATGTCATATTTGTTTTTAATGGCTGAGTTGCGGATTTGGAAACTTCATCCTTCTATTTTTTTTTTCAAATTTACGAACATCCTGCGATTCTTTGAAAACATTACACTATATAAACGAAAATTCTATTTGCTGCAGTCTCTGCACTTTAACTTTCCCTCTTAATGCAACACACTTCATTCAAATCGGTTCAGCGATTTTCTCATAAAAGCATTCCTGCATTTTATGTGTATTTGAGAATCCGGCATCGAAGATAGGCCCGAGCTAAAGCTTCCTCTTAAACAATGGATCACGCCAGTTATATAGGAAACCCATGAAACAGAACCCTGACGTATATGCAAGACCGTGGCCACAGTGGTGCAGAAATAAAAAGTCTGCTCAAGGAAAAAAATATATATATTAAACTGAAGCTTCGCGGGAGCCTTTATCTCGGCCAGACATCTCTCCAGAATGTGGACGAGCTTTCTGGCCAGGTGTCTAGCAAAACCGTCGATTCATTGTCAGTACAGAGCAAGTAGCTGGCCGTCTTCGAGATAACGCTGATACACAAGTGCGCTCGTTTCCAAGCATCGAGGTGAAGCGACAGCTTCAGGATGTGTTTCTTTTTATTGCGCTTTCTTTAGTTGTGCGTCATAGCGTACGTCAAAGCGGGAATTTCAAATTCTTTAAGGTGGATACGCCACGTGGTGGCGCAAAAAGGAAACTGTACGAAATGTCCCTAATTCCTGGTATTGAGTCTCGGACGGCACGCACCTTGTTGGGGTCTGGTTGGACACCGCTAGCACTAACAAGATGACCGAGAATGGTGATGTGACGCCGAGTGAAACGACACTTGGAGGAGTTGAGTTGTAGGCCAGCGCGGCGAAACACATCGAGAATGGCCGAAGGAAGGTCAGAAGGAAGGTCATCAGGGATCATTCCGACAAAGACATCGCGCGGCGAACTGGTTGTGATGCAAAGGAAGGACGAACTGGAGGAACTGGTGGAATCCAACGCACAAATCTCGCAGTCTTCGGCAGCAGTGATGGCGGCAAGTGACATGCCGGCCGGAATCAGTTGAGGAGAGACGCTGAGGTTTAAAATAGGAATGGCGATGCGGTTGCCGGTGACAGTCACGAGGGTGTTAGGCACGGCGACGTTCTTGGCGAGCAGAACGTCCATTACCGGAGATAGCACGTAATTGCCATCAGCGACAGGAGGGCTCCAGACCATGGCGATATTAGCGGCAAGAACTTGGAGTGGCGCCCTCTACGAGTGACGTCACGGACAGGACGGCGCTCGCTCGGCTGCTGCGCGCGCTCGTTCCCTTCGTGCATGCTTGGAGTATTGGCGGCTCGAGCCGTACTTATTGGCAGATATGTCGGCTTCTTTTTACTGTCATGCCTAAACAGCAGTTTTTTCTTCAAAACCGCGAGTCGTGAAAATTTGCGGCGTGGATATCGCCAGGTATGTAGCATTGAAGTGGTCTACTGGTTTTGCAATGCGTATATGCAGTGTCTGTCCATAAACTTTGCGTAAAAAGGATGTCTGCAAATTCAACACACGAAGTTGTGTATGATGCTCTGCAAAACACTTAACATTCCCTTAGTGCTTAGCTATGAGAGACATTGCATTTCACAAGGAAGAAACATCTTGGTATTGGTATTTGATGTCAATATTATAAATGCGTGTTGGAAGGAAGCTGCTCAGCGAATCTTTTATGGTGATTCTTATTGCTATGGTGAGTTGTTCTAGTCAAGTATGGGTACTTTATCAATGTGTAAAAGGAAAACTTAGGCGCGCATTTTGCATGAAAGCGTTTGCTAATACTTTCACCGTTCTCTGAAACAGGCACCCAGGAAACGCATTGCTCATGGCTGTTTACACGACGGCGCGTCACGTAAAGAATGTATATACTAAACGAATACCATAGCAGTAATCACTTGAAAGAACAGTTTCGTGGTTAAGATCGAGAGCTTATCAATTGCAAGCGAGAAAATGTTTCATAGTGACCCTCAGTTGCCTTTATCGACATCATGGCACAGCCCTTACGCAAATAAATCTACCGACTGTCGATATGGCGAGGATGCATTATTCGCGAAACCCATCAGTTCACTACAACTTCGAATTGAAACCATGAAGCAGTTCTTTAACCGCCAATTGCAATGCCTATGTTATACTCGAGGATATACAGCGCAGCTTAGGCTGCGTTGAAGAGGAAAATTCAAACGCCTTCTGCCTCACCATGTCTCGATCCTGCGTTTGTTTAACTACACAAACTGTGAACTATTTGCTTCGTGAGTACATAAAAGAGAACCTCACATATCCGCCTCATAGAGAAGACACAACAAGCCTTAAATGAATTCACTTGATTTTGACATCCACAGGGGAATAATGATATCTTCAAAAAGCCCCATACAGCTAATGAATGAGACTTCGGCTTCTTTCTAGCTGCAGCCATATGGTCCAAAAGGCATATTTCAATAAAAAATTTGGGCCGAGCAGCCTGTGTCAGTTCGCCAAACAGATTCGTGATGTCTATTTCTCAAGAAACAAGCGGCAGTAAATTGCACAAGTGAGTTGAACGTGTAGCACGGAACCGTGAATAAATATTGGTACATTCTTTTGCGTATTCTGCAAATAGCTGTAAGCCTCAATTACCTTTACTTCAAATTACCGCAAATTAACATTAACCGAAGAAGAACAGCCTAATTTTTAGAAGCAGTTAAAAAAACAAGTGATGCTGATTGAATCTAAACTGCAGTGTCAGGTCCTCGTGTTATTGTCGAGCGTTTAGAAATGAGAAATGAGATATACCATGCGCTACTCGTCATAAACAAACACGTTTTAATGGGTTAAAATCAAGGTAAATGTAGCAGTCATATCTAGCAGACAGTGACATGCTCGTTGCACCACTGCAGGTATGGTATCCTAACTGGATTTCTATGTGATGTGTTCTTGCGTTTATTGCTTTTATTAGTCACGTGCTATTTAAGCTTTTTTCATTGGTCCCTCAATCTGCAATGTCTAGATCCGCGCATGAAAAACACGCAATGGGCTGGTCTGAGCTCCTTCGGCTGGCACTGCAGCGTTGTCCTTTTAGAAATAAATTGTCGCCAAGGAAATAAGCTCTTTGAATAAGTTTTCGCGAATGAAGACGTCGTAAAATGTATTTGAGATGACCGTCAAAAGTATACAAGCACAGTGAACGACAGCGAACAAACTGAAACACTGCAGCAGGCGCCCGGACAGTGTCCGAACGGCAGCAGACGACAGGCGCGAGTCCGTGCCCTGACGTCACGCGAGCGGCGCTCGCAGCGCCCCTGTAGGTCGTTCTCGGGGCTAATACATTGCGGCTTGTGGGGGCATGCCCACATAGTCGAGAGAGCAGAGACGGGCCGAAGGCATGGTTGGGGCATCGGCTAGGGGAGGTAGTTGGAGCTGCAAGAGGCCAGTTGCACAGTCAATTAGGGCAGAATGAGTTGCGAGAAAGTCCACACCAAGAATAACGTCCTACGGACATTGTTCAAGAACGACAAATAAAACATTAGTTGGGTGACTGGCTATTGTGACGGCGGGCGGCGCACATGCCAAGGATGGTGAGAGTTCCTCCATCGGCCACTCTTAAAACGTGGGAAACAGCAGGTGTGACCACCTTCTTTAGGCGATGGTGAAGACCAGAGCTCATGAGTTCACAAGTGCAGAACAAGTGAGCTGACAAGTTCAGAAGTGAACAATGAGCTCACAAGTGCAGAAATCGTCACGCCATCAACGTCAACGCCCAACACAGAGCGTCGAGTCGGCAGAGTTACTAGAGGGTTTTGGGGCAGAGTCGTAGATGCAGTGTTACCTCCGGGTGCTGCATCGTTTAGTTTTCCGGGAGTGAAGGAGCCACGGTTGCTCGGCGACGGGGCGCGGCAAGGTGGCGGGTAGCGGGAGGGCGGACGACGGTACGGTTGCGAACGCGACTGGTGACCTCTAGGTGACGGCGAGCGACTGGACCATGTCGTGGCAGCGTCAGGATTGCACGGGTGTGCCGCAGATAGTGGCTCAAAAGGGCTGCGATCAAGGCGGCGAGCATGGCCAAAGGATGGAGTACGTTGCGGGAACGACCAGCGGTTGTGGCAGTAGCGAGCAACGTGCCCGACACGGCGGCAGTGAAAGCAGATAGGCTGATCGTCTTCAGTTCGCCAATCAGCAGGGTCTCGCAATCGTGGAGTGAACCGTGGATACCGAGGGAACGATGTCGGGGCCCCGGAAGAGGATGTAGGGCTGACAACGGCGCAAGCAGCGTGAACCCCGAGATTCGCGAGTTTTGTTTCGCACGATGGCTTGGACGAGTGAAACCGCTAGTGTGCTCGAGTCGCCGGCGTTAGAGCTGGTAAAGATGCTAGCCGGAGCCATTGCCTCGATTTCACGGCGGACAATCCTGATCAATTCGGCCGACGGCTGCGAAAGGTTAGATGGCGGCCGCTCTTCACACGAGGACGTTGCAGCGGTGTTGGGAAGCCGGGCGAATTGTCGTTCAATACGGCGGCTCTTAGCCTGCTCGAAGCGCTGACACTCCTCGACCATGGCATCGATGGTAGCACAATTTCTGCACATGAGAAGATTGAATGCGTCGTCCGCTATCCCTTTCAGGACGTGGCCAACTTTGTCAGACTATCGCATGTTACTGTAAGCTTTACGGCACAGCGCCAGCACATCCTGTATGTAAGACAAATATGATTCCGTGGACGTCTGGGCGCGAGTTGACAGCTGTTGCTTCGCAGCTATTTTTCGACTGGATGCCTTACCGAACAGTTCACGGAGCTTTTGTTTGAATGTATCCGAGCTCCCAAAGTCGGCCTCGTGATTGTCATACCATAACTTCGCCGTTCCACTGAGATAAAACACCACATTGGCCAGCATGACTGTCAGGTCCCAGTGGTTGGAATCGCTCACCCGCTCGTATAGCGTGAACCATTCCTCAACGTCGATTCCATCGGTTCTGTTGAACGTTCCAGGGTCTCGGGGTTGGACTTCTACAATCGGGGTCCGCGGCGCCGAAGCAGATTCCGGTTGGTGTGCCGTGGTGGTCGCACCGCAGCGCCGACCGCTTCGGAGCTCCGTCGTCTGGCGAGAATACACTACACCTCCCACCAATGTGTGACGGGGCGTCAAATAGATAAAAAGGGACAGTATTTACGTACAGGGATTGTTGGCAGAGATGGCCAAGATGGCTGAACACTAGCAGCGTTTCCCGGCGATCGTCGTCTTCTTCCTTAATGCAAGGAGGTGGCCCGTGACAATATAAAAGCACTCGGAGCTCCAACTAAAAACTCGCAAACGGCTATAAGGGATGAAAACGGTAACATCCACGAAGGAGACAATGCGCTGCGGTACATCACAGACGTTAATAGGGATAACTTCGGCACGAGAAAAAGCGTAGTTCAGACAACAGATCCAGCAACAGCAGAAAGGCCTGAGAGATCGAAATTTAGCATAGAAAGCTTTTATTGGAAAAAGGAAGCAGAAAATATCCCTAACAACACGGCAGCAGGACCCGATGAAATACCAACACAGCTAATCAAAAACCTCGGTCCAAAAAGCAAGGCACTGCTGACTAGAACAAAGAAATTCCCATGGGATGGCGTGAAATCAAGATGAATCTCATCTACAAAGGCAAAGTCTCCTTTGCCTTTGTAGGTAAGGATAAGACGAGCTCGTACAGGCCAGTTACAGTAACGTCGGTGATATATAGAATGACAATGCAATTAAGCCATAAAATTAGAACTGTCGAAGTGGGTGAAGAAAAACGATGTATTGGGTGAACTACAGAATGGGTTCAGGCCAGGCAGACGCTTAGAGGATAATATGTTTGTACTAACTCAGTGCATAGAGATTTCATGATGATGTGTGGTGTTTTATGGCGCAAGGGCCAGGTATGGCCAAAGAGCGCCATGACAAATGGTAACGCTATCGATGAATTGTGGATGGCGTGGACAATAAATTCTTCATGGTAGATGTGACATGGCTGTAGAAGGGCCTAAAAGCTGTCGTTGTAAACGGCGTAAAACATGTAAGTGGTAAAATAATGACACTAACTATATATTAATGATGTGGGCTATGGCAAATGGGTTTCGTTAAAAACGTATGATGTAAGACATAACAGTGATACTAGGGCTTGAAGAGAGTCCTTGAATACAAGGGCTGTTAATCACATGCTAAAATTACCTGGCCAAATGATTTTCAGGGTGTTTACTTCATTTAAGAATTCTAAAACTGTTTTCAGGTTAAAAAGCGGTTCATAGCGAAGAAAATATGATGGGTGAAGAGGTATGTTTTCGCGATATGCAGAAGGGAAATACCTTTTCCTCTCTGCTTCTATTGCAGGGCAGTGAATAAGAACATGGACAACAATCAGAATATTGCCGCACTTACAACAAATCGGAGGATCATTCCCAGTCAAGAGGTAAGAGTGAGTACTGTAAGTGTGTCCTATTCTTAATCGACAAACAAGTACTTCCTTATATCGTGCCGTTTTCCCATTTACCCAGTTCCCTAGTTTTAGTTTTATAATGTGTAGCTTGGGTATCCCACTCTCCTTGCCAATGCTTCCTCAGCATACGGCGTAGAAAAGACTTTAGGTCTGTGACAGGGATGGGGATATTTGCGTCTGTACCGCTAAAGAATACTGACGTAGCATTTTTGTCAGCAGCTTCATTGCCTTTTATACCTTTGTGGCCAGGTACCCAGCATACGACAATCATTTGGTTGCACAGATATGCGGAGCACAATAAACTGTACAGTTCATTAAAAACGGACTTCTTGTGTTTCCGTGGACTACTTAGGCCTGCTGTAAAAATAGATGTGTGTGGATTTAGTGCCCCAGATGTAGAACATGAGACTCCGAGAGCTGCGTAATAAACGCCAGCAGTGGACTTCGAAGCATCTGTGTAGTATTCTGCGCAGGAGTACTTCTCCTGCAGTTCAAGAAAATGGGAATGCATATGTGCCTCCGGTGCTTGTTTTGATATTTCTATGAAGGAGATGTCACACTGAATAATCTGCCATTCCCAAGGCGGTGGAAGCGAAGTAGGGGCCATTAGTACATCCTCTAGAAGAGGGACCTCTGTTTTTTCTGACAGTGCTTCCAACCGCAGAGACAGAGGGGGCCGGTTGGCTGGGTGGTTACGGAACAGCCTGACAGTGGACATGTCGCGAATGGTAGAATGACATGGATGCTGGATGTCTGATTTAACTTTCAGGGCATAGGAGAGACTGAAATATGTCCTTTGGTGATCCAGAGACCATTCATTGGACTCAACGTATAGGCTTTCAACAGGACTAGTCCTGAAGGCACCTGTAGCAAGACGGATACCCAAGCGGTGAACGGAGTCTAGCATCTTCAAAGAACTAGGCGTAGCAGAGTTATAGACTATGGCTGCGTAGTCAAGGCTCGACCTTATGAGACTTTTGTACAAGCTTAAGAGGCACCTCCTATCACTTCCCCAAGATTTCCGGGACAAGATCTTCAGTAGATTCATTGTCTTCAGGCACTTCGCTTTCAGATATTTCAGGTGGGGGATAAATGTTAATCTAGACTCTAAAATGAGGCCCAAAAATTTATGTTCATGGCTCACAGGTAGCTGTTGTCGATTAAGATAAATAGTGGGGTCAGGTAATATACCTCGCTTGTTCGAGAAGAGAACACACGTGTTTTTTAGTGGGTTTAGTTTAAATCCATTCTCGTCAGCCCACTTAGATGATTTGTTTAGCCCAAGCTGTACTTGTCGCTCGCTGATAGAAATACTACATGATTTAAAACCTATTTATACGTCATCCACATATACAGAATAAAACATTGTACGTGGTATGACAGTTTGGAGCGAGTTCATTTTGACAATAAATAATGGACAGCTCAGCACACCACCTTGTAGTACACCAGCTTCCTGCGTGAATTGTCGAGACAGGACGTTGCCAACTCTTACACGGAACGTGCGATCAGAGAGGTAGCTCCGAATCACATTTAATAAGTTGCCTCGGACTCCCATTCCAGACAGGTCACGGAGAATTCCAAAACGCCAAGTTGTGTCGTATGCCTTCTCCAAGTCTAAAAATACTGATAAGAGAAACTGTTTGTGTACAAAGGCATCACGGATATTTGTCTCGATGCGGACAAGGTAATCTGTTGTGGATCTACCTTCCCTGAAACCGCACTGTAGGCGATCGAGCATTTTGTTGCTTTCAAGAAAATGGATGAGGCGCCGGTTAATCATTTTCTCAAACAATTTGCATATACAACTTGCCAGAGCTATAGGCCTATAGCTACTGGCCGACGAAGGGTCCTTGCGTTCTTTGAGAATAGGAATGACGATTGCTTCTTTCCAGGCGGACGGAATATAGCCGGCAGAGAGCGCTGAATTAAAGAGTGATAATAGTGTTTTCTGGGTTTCGGGGATTAGGCGTATCCCGTACAGGACTCTGTCACTTCCTGGAGCGGTCTTGTTGCAACCATTTAGTGCAGCCTCAAATTCTGCCATATTTCTCGGCAGTTGGAGAGTCGCGAAGCTGACTCCAAGCCTTATTTTGATTTTTGCGAGCTTCCTTACACTCCTCATTCCACCAGGGAATACGACGTTTAGAAGGCGATCCGTTTGTTTGAGGGATACAGAGGGACGCAGCATCAGTTATAAAAGTCGTCAAATATGACACTGCATCATCGATAGGAAAAATGCAGATGTCATCCCAGGTCATATAAGTCAGCTCTCTGTATCGTTTCGAGTCGGCACCGTCAACTTTCCAACGGGACAGATGTGGAGCACGCCCATCGCCTTTTGTTAATTTTAAGATGATTGGGAAATGGTCACTCCCGTATGGATTTTTGATGACGTTCCACTCTAGGTATGGCACAAGTGCACTTGATACGATAATTAAATCGATAGATGAGTATGTTTTGTGTGCCACACTGTAGAATGTTGGCTCTTTTTTATTTAACAAGCACGCATCTGTAGAGAAAAGGAAGTTTTCAATTAAGCGCCCTCTTGCATCACAACGAGAATCTCCCCAGAGGGTGTTATGTGCATTTAAATCGCCTACTACGATGTAAGGTTCGGGAAGTTCTGTGATAAAGCTTTGGAATTCTGTTTTGGAAAGTTGATAGCTGGGAGGGATATATAGAGAACTAATTGTGACTAACTTATTAAACAGCATGGCTCTGATTGCAATTGCCTCAAGAGGCGTTTGCAGCTGTAAATGCTGTCAGGCGACACCCTTATCTACTATTATAGCCACACCACCAGACGAGGTGAGGGCATCGTTGCGGTCGCTGCCGTAAACGGCATATTGTCGGAGAAGGTTAGTGTGTGAAGGATTGAGGTGCGTCTCCTGAACACACAGCACCTTTGGATTTAGCTTATGTAACAGTTCCTTATTGTAATCAAGATTTTGTAATAAACCTCTTACATTCCAATATATTATCTGCGTAGCCATATTGGAAGTGTTTTGTGCTGTGTGTCAAAGGAAATAAATTATCTCCCGAGACCTTTTCAGGCCCTGTGATACGGGATTTTCCTTTTCTTCCGGCGCGCTCCACGGAGCTACGCCGTTCCTTCGGCGCCTGGGACGCCGGAGTAGTGCTGCTTTCATCCATCGCCTCGTCAGAGGCGCTGGATGACGCCCGTGTAGCGGGCATACTCGGGGGTTTTTGGGGCCAGTCTGCACGAGCAGTGGCCCTGGGACCGGCAGGCCTGGAGGTCTTCTGGCCCTGCGTGGTAGGTGGCGGAACAGCACTGGCTGATCCTGCCAAGGGGGCTGATGGCGTAACCACCGTCACACTCTGTGTGACTCGGGCGGCCGCCGCAGGATGTGACGCTGCCCCCCGGCGCGCCACATCGGTGTAGGAAGGACTAGACTGATTGTGGGCAGAAAAACGCTTGCGTGCCTCTGGAAAGAAAATGTTTAGTTTGACTTTGAGTTCTATTATTTGTTTTTTTTCCATGACGGGCATGATCGCGAATAGGCGGAGTGGTCTCCGTCACAGTTGGCACAATGGGTTGTGGAGGTGCAGTTGTCTGAGGTATGTTCTTTGGATGCACATTTTGGACAAGTAGTGCGCCCTCGGCAGCTTTGAGACCCATGCCCAAACCGCTGACGCTTGAAGCATCGGCGCGGATTGGGAATGTACGGCCGTACGCGTAGTTTACAATATCCGTTCTCTATTGAACCAGGGAGGTCACTTGTTTCAAAGGTAATTATTACATGCTTGGTTGCAATTTCCTTGTCATCGCACCTTAACTTAATTCGTTGCACTTTTACCACGTTCTGGTCTTGCCATCCATCCAACAGCTCGCTTTCACTGAGTTCAAGAGGTCGTCATCAGAAATGACACCGCGGACAGTGTTCATAGATCTGTGGAGGCCCACAGAGACAGGGATGTCACCAAACGCAACAAGTTTTGACAGTTTGTTGTACTGAAGCTTGTCACGCACTTCCAGGAGAAGGTCGCCGCTTCCCATCCTAGTCACTTTGTAACCTGAGCCTATTGCCTCTGTCAGACATTTTGCAACAACAAATGGATATATAATACGGACTCTCTTGGTTTCATGTTGACTATGTATCATGTGGTACTTGGGGAAGATTTCTTTTGGTTTAAAAAAAAAAGTTGAAACTTTCATCGGTGCGCCCCCTCTTCAGGGAGCGATCAGGTAGCGGGGGAAAAGCATTTGCGATATAAAAAAACACCGCATATCCACGGGGTGAATGATGATGAGTGGGCGAAGCTCCGGAGGGAATCATCGGTAAACCGTGAATCTTGCGTGTAATTCGCCCAGTCTCGCCGCACTAAAACGAACGATTGACTTCCACCAATGACATGCGCCATATGTGACGTCATTACTATTTTATAACAGTGCCCTTCATTATAATTGCACCATCTCCCGCTTAAGGGGACGTTAGCACAAACGCGTTAGAAACGTGCAGTACTCTCTAGTAAGGGGGATGGGCCACAGCGTCTTACGCAGCCGTTTACACATGCCGGAACGTGCACCGCGTTTGCCGACGCCATCACATGACTGCTGAGAGAGTATAACCCCCGTATTCATAAACGCTCCTCGACTTGAACTTGACTTGCCACCGCCTTCAACGCGTTTCGAACGCGCTGCCCAAGGCGGTGGCAAGTCAAGTTCAAGTCGAGGAGCGTTTATGAATACGGGGGTAAGGCGGAGAGGCCACAGCGTCTTACACCAGCTTCTTACACAGGCCGTAATGCGCTAGCACGAACGCGTTAGAAACGCGCAGTCTTTCGTTAATGTTGGGTATTTATTGTCATCGTGGTGCGTGTGTCCATGTGCGGTTTGTGGCGTAGTGGTTAGCGCCGCGCGTTCGGAAGCGAGGGGTCCCTGGTTCGATTCCGCGCTACGGACACAAATTTCGGATTTTTTTTTCATAAAAGTAGACGTGGCTACCTACTACTACGTACTACAGAGGAGGGACAGACCCACACTCTAAGGAGCTTCGCCCCTAAAATGGAAAATTCGGCGGCGATGGCAGCCACCCACCATCGAGCCCAACAAGGGGACGCTACAAGGTTGGAATACCTGTAGACGCCAGCCATGCATCGCCGCTATAACCTAATATAAAATACCCAAGGTTAGATAGCTACACCAGGTTAACCCTTGCCGCCCAGAAATTCGGAAGTGAGAAGAAGTGACTAGAAGACAGGAAAGATGGAAAAGTGAGAGAGAAAGATAAAAGATTGAAGAGGGGACAGGAAAAGGCGACTGCCGATTTCCTCCAGGTGGGTCAGTCTGGAGGTGCCGTCTATGTGAAGCAGAGGCCGAAGAGGTGTGTTGCCTCCGCCGGAGGGCCTTAAAGGTCCGAACACCCAGCATCGGCTCAATCTCCAGGATCCCCCTTTCCTCAGACACGGCTAAGCCACGCAATGTTACGCGTGGGAGGGTCCAACCCCCGTGTGCTCGGGTACGTGGTGTCGAAATCCACCAAAAGCCTGCTTGCGCAGACGCCCCTGCGGGGGCATAGAGATTTCAGTAGCTCAGAAAAGATCTTTATCGATGGCATTTATAGATATTAAAGGAGCTTATGACAACATAGACAGGGAATTGTTATAGGATATTCTTCGGCATGAAGGCATAGATAACAATTTCGTGGAGCTGTTGAGGGAGATATATAGAGACAACCAAGTACAACTGGTATGGGAAGGTCGAAAAGGTAATGAAATGGTGGGAATTCACCAAGGATTGAAGCAAGGATGCCGTCTGTCACCATTGTTGTTGACGCTTTACGTTAAGGGAATAGAAGGATGATTGGAAAACAGCGAATTAGGTTTTGATTTATCCTACACACGTAATGGACAAATGGTGCAACAGAAGGTACCTGGACTGATGTAAGCAGACGACATTGTGCTACTCGCGGGCAATAAAAAGATTTACAGATACTTGCGAATATCTGTGGGAATGCAGCGACAAATCTAGGCCTTAAGTTTAGCACAGAGAAATCAGGAATTGTGATCTTTAATGAAGAGACGAGTAACTTCGTGGTGTCAATTCAACAGCAAGTAATACCCATAGTGAAGCAGTATAAGTATCTCGGCGTACACATAAACGTGGTATTACCGTGGGCTTTGGGAGCCTACGGTAATACCACAAATGAGGCAGTGCAGGGTGACATGGGTTGGGCCTCTTTTGAAGTCAGAGAAGCACAGAGCGAAATTAGTTTTGAAGAAAGGCTCAGGAAGATGGATGAAAATAAATGGGCGGCTAAAGTCCACAAGTATCTCTACATGAAAAGCGTGGAAACAGAATGGAGGAAGAGGTCAAGGAAGTTGGCAACCAAGTACAGGATAATCTAAACTGTAAATAGACAACCAGGAGTCATCAGAAAGAAAGTGAGAGAAATAGAGACCGTGAATTGGATGTAAAGAATGGAAACAAAAAGGACAATGGAGATTCACAAGAATGAGAATAAAGAAATTAGAAGGGGAAATCTGTACGATAACTCAAAGGTCAGTGCCTTGCTATTTGAGGCTCGAGCCGGTTGCCTCAGGAAGAAAACATATCGGAACAAATATTCGGAACTAGATGAGACATGTGTATGCTGCAGTAAAGATCCAGAGACCACTCAGCACATCCTAATGGAATGCGACGGGATCCACCCAGCGAGAACCGTAGGTAACGTGCAACTTCCAGAAGCGCTTGGGTTTAAAGTGGAAGGAAACATAAACAGATCAGCCGTAGAGATCAGCAAGAGACGATTAGAGTACTGGTGGAAAAAAAACCAGGGGAAATATGGACACGACTTGATCTCTTAAAATCATACGTAGTAGTTCAAGGTAAATTTTTGAAAAAGAAAAAGAATAATGAGAGGTATATAGAAATGCTAGATAAAGCACATGTTTAGTATAACAGATTAAATCAAGCGGGCCAGGTGACTATTTGTCGCCGCCCCGTTTCAAAGGGGATGCCAATAAATCATCATCATCATCATCATCATCATCATCATGCCAGCGTTGTATGTAGGCTCCCTAGTTTCTGAAACTTTGATTGCCAATTTAAAATTGTGATTCCTACTTCAATCGCGAACAGAGTGCTGGATTCTATCACTATATATCATGGTCATCTCATTTGCATCGGTCTTACGACAGATTCTGGCCAGTTGTCAGTTCCTTTAACGTGTCGTCACCGTGAGTCGCCATCTTCCATCTTCTATCATACACTATCGGTGTTGTTGGCTTCCTCTCGCTGGCGCTTGGCTGGAACTGCTCGGCTGCTCACTGCGCTGGACCCGACATAACTGGGCTTCCCGCTAACCGCTAATAAACCTTGTAGCACCTGGCATGTCTTTCTACGATGCGAGTTGAATGAAACAAAAATGAAATTTATTGAGCCTAATGCATCTTCTCTGGCTGGCGGTTTCAGAATAAGAAGTCATATTAAAATTAATACGAACACCCCCGACTTTCAGTTTACGCGTGCCATTGCCGCCCTGAACAGTTATATTCTGTGCTAGGGAATGTATTGTTTCATATAGCTTCCACACATACAGAGAAAACAAATCGGCCAAGTTCCGCTCTCTTCCCTAATGGTTGCTTTAAACGTAAACATTGCATCAGCGATACGACAAAAAGTGTGAAAATATGTGTAAAATATGCTGCGCTGAGCACCGTTTACTGCGCGAGAGTGCTTATTTCTCCTGGCTTTTTTCTTACCTGGAACATATCGATTTCTAAAGAACGCTGAAACGAAAACAATGATCGGCCGTACCTGTTCATCCGTAATGGCATCAAGCCCCTTCCGACCTCTCCCCCCACCTCGGCAACAGAGCGCATTTCTTTGCTGCAACTGACAGGCTTTTCTCTCTACTATTGATTTCGTATCAAGGACGAGTCGAGCTGATCCTTCACGGCTTTGTTATTTGTAGCGTGCTCGTTTGTCCTCAACGCGCAGGTGTTTACTCGTGCGTTTGTTACGACGCACACATTGCTTCTTTACTAGCGGAACCTTCGCTAAAGATTCATGAGAATACGGCGTTGTGTACAAATGCAGTGCCGGGTCTGATGCCGCTGGATGATACAATAAATTTAGTTTTATTTCAAATAGTGGATCGCCTATGTATCACAAAAAAGCTAGATACTAAGACTATTTATGTACAGTATAGTGTTACGTGTACAAATTTATGTTATAGCTTGCACGGCCATGAACGCTCACTGACCAGAACGGCGGCATGAAATGTGGGGGCATGAAACGGGTGCATGAAACGAGCCGCTATTTGTCAATAACAGGAAAAACATTGCTTATCAAACACTTTCCTCAAGAAGTTGTGCATGTGAAATTGTGCTCTGATAAAGGACCTGTATAGGCGGATTTTGAGAGCTGAGCCCACCGTTTCTGAAAGCACTGCTAGCTAAATGGAGATAATATGAATAGAAGAAAGCAAACAGGTGAGCCTGGAGAACTGTTTGGTCGGCTACCTTATACATGACAAGGGGAAGGGGTGAAGAGAAACACGAAGGACACAGAAACAGAGGGCGTCTTGTAGAAATGCGTATACAAGGTCAGTGTTGCGTCGTGGTCACATAGGGCAGTTGATTTTTGTTCCTGATATTGACACGTCAATTCGGTAAATTTCCATGTGTTTTGCAGTTCCACTTTCCTTGCGCTTTATTTTGCGCGCCGCGGAGGATTCGGTGTGGAGAGACGAAGACGACGAAGAAGACGTGCTGCTCGATCGGAGCTGTTCTGCTGTGTGACCGGTAGTTGCGTGTGCTGTTATTACCGTGACAAATTGGTGGTGGTGCTCGTTATCATCCGATACCCTAATTTGACCTCCCTGACGCTTCAAGTCCCTACCAGTCCCTACCACGATTCCGGAGGAAAACCGGGCACATCGCCACAGCCGCCGCTTGCAAGGACTACCTCCTGAACACGGCCCATTGAGCCCAGTAAGAATGTCAACCACAGCGGCAAGTAAGAGTAAGACGCAAGAAAGCGACACAGTCCAATCCACTTCTACCCCGAGTGTCGTCTATGCAGCGCGCGTTCCGAAGTCATTTCATGGTGACGCGTTTGAGGACGTGGAGGATTGGCTTGAACACTTCGACCGAGTCACTAGAGTCAATGAATAGGACGACTCTAAGAAACTGCGTGACGTATACATTGCCTTTGAAGACTACGCTCGCACGTGGTTCGAGAATCATGAGGGCTCCATCACTAGCTGGCAAGAATTCCGACGACAGCTTCGCGAGACATACAGCAGCCCCGAAAGGAAAGAAAAGGCCGAACAGGCTCTGCAGAGTCGGTTTAAGAAGCCAAATGAAAGCGTAGCCATGTTTGTCGAGGATATGTCCTGCTTGTTCCGACGTGCTGATCCAGGTATGGCCGAGACAAAGAAAGTTCGCCTCGTAATGCGGGGGGTGAAAGAACAACTCTTCGCTGGACTCATGCGCAACCCTCCAGCTACCGTCGCTGAGTTTATAACTGAAGCGACGACAATGGAGCGAGCGCTGCAGCAACGATCCCAATAGTACGATCGCCAAAGCACCGTCGCCGCCGTGTCATGTTTCACCTGCGGACATGATTTCGCAGCACTACGAGAGCTTGTGCGAAGCGTTGTGCGCGAATAGCTTAAGGAAGTTCGCAAAACTGCTTGTCAGCCGACTGTTACGGCGCTTGGCGACATCATTCGTGACGAAATCAGGACCGTGACCCAACCATTGGCACCAACGCGAGCAGAATCCCCAGTGCTGACATATGCCGAAGCCTTACGGAGGCCTCAACCATCTACGGGACGACGTTTGCCTTCCCCTGTTTTAGCTCTACCACGTCAATTTCCCGCTACGAATGTAAACTTGTTTGAGTACGTAGGCCCACGAGATATCACACGGAAACAAAACGCGTGGCGCACTTCGGATAATCGGCCACTTCGCTACCACTGCGGCGAAGCGGACCATCTGTATCACCAGTGCCCTTATCCGGAGAATGGGCCTTCAGGGATTTCACCCTAACGCGCGTCGACCAAGTAATGGTGAGCGCCCACACGAGATTGAGCAGTTCCTGGCCTCTCAACAGCCGTGTTCTCCCGCACAAAGACGCCAATCACGTTCACCATCTCCCTCGGTGCATCATCTCGCCTAGCCGTTACTCCACGCTTTCTGACGTTCGCAACAGGTCCCCAAGTACACGCCCACGTCAGGAAAACAGGACAGCGACCTCCGGGGGTGGGACCGCTGCTATCATCCTGACAAACACTCTCCTACACTAGAAGTTCACGACGACGATTTATCTGCCACGCCATGTTCTGATAACGACGCAGGACTTTTTTTCGCCGATATTACCGTAACCGTCGACAATTACCAGGTCACCGCCCTCGTTGATACCGGCGCCGACTACTCCGTTATGAGTGGTGAATTGGTGGCTACTCTCCGAAAGGTGACCACCCATGGGATGGTCCCCAACTCCGTACTGCGGGTGGTCATCTCGTGACGCTGGTTGGGAGGTGCACTGCCTGAGTGCATATCTGTAGCTCTGCCTTCATCGGATCTTTCGTCGTACTGCGGGAATGCTCCAGGCAGCTCATCTTAGGAATGGAATTTCTTAGAGAATATGGGGCCATTATAAATATTCGAGAGCTGTTGGTAACATTTTCACGTAACGCAAGCTCGCCCGAATTCAAATCGCACAAGATAGCGTTGCGTGTCTGATGATTCCGTGACCATACCACCTCGTTCCAGTGTACTAGTTACCGTAGTGAGCGACAAGGAGCGAACTGCCCTTGAAGTTGTTGAAACCAATGTGTCCATCCTCTTCTGTCGTCAAGTATGCGTCGCCCGCGGCCACTCGAACTGACCAAACAGCCTGCTGAAATCCTAATCACCAACCTTCAGTCTCGAATACCAGCACTTCACGAGGCACGCTGTTGTCGCTTACTTCGAAGAAATCGGCGACGCGAGAACCAGCCTTATCACTCGCCGAACTTTCCTCCGTTCCACACGATTAGAAGCAGCTTACAATTCAACTTGACGTGAATTCCAAAGTATCGGCTCAAAATCAAGCAGACACCCGTTGCGAAGCACAAAATTACAACCGAACCCACCGAAAGAACCCATCCGACAGCATGCCTACCGTGTGTCTCGAAGAGAACAAGACGCCATTCGTGAACAATTCAACAAAGGCTTGCTGAAGACATCATCCAGTCCATCTACAAGCCAATAGGCGTCACCAGTGGTGCTAGTTAAAAAGAAAGACGGCACACTGCGTTTCTGCGTTGATTATCGCAAACTCAACAACGTCACAAAGAAAGACGTCCATCCGCTTCCTCGCATCGACGACTCGCTGGACCGACTTCGACATTCCAGATATTTTTCTTCCATGGATCTGCGTACCGGTTATTGGCAAATCGAGGTCGATGACCGTGACCGGGAAAAGACCGCCTTTATTACTCCTGATGGACTTTTGAATTCAAGGTTCTTCCTTTTGGCCTGTGCTCAGCTCTTGCGACTTTTCAAAGAATGATGGACACTGTTTTGTCCGGTCTTAAGTGGCAAACGTGTCTTGTTATTTGGATGACGTCGTTGTTTTTCGGAAACTTTCGAGCGGCATCTTCACCGTCTTCGTGCATGCCTGCTGCGCTCCAATCTGCTGGCCTGTCACTCAAGCCCGAAAAATGCCACTTCAGTTACGAGGAGCTGAAATTCCTTGGTCAGCTCAACAGCTGCGCCCTTGCTTATCTCTTAAAGAGACAATGTCGCTTACGTTTGGACCCGAAGCGCTCTTGCATTATCTTACAAGAGACAATGTCGGTTTCGTTTGGAACCCCGAGCAAACTTCCCGTTTTTTGTGACCTACAACAACGACTTCAGACTCCTCCAAGCCTAGGTAACTTCGACGAAGGCCCGACACTGAAGTACACACAGACGAAAGCAATGTCGGTCTCGCCGCCGTCCTTGTGCAGCGGCACGAAGGTATCGAAAGAGTGATCGCCTACGCTAGTCGTACCTTGTCATCGGCCGACTCGAACTACTCTACTACAGAAAAAGAATGTTGGGCTTCAACGAGATATGGCTAACGACGTCGCCAATTTCTTCATTCATGCTATCGTCCTCCGCCATGGTGCACCAGCAGTGGTTATAACCGACAGAGGGACCGCTTTCACAGCCCAACTCCTGGAAGAAGTGATGACCCTCAGCGGCACTGTTCATCGTCGGGCGACTGCTTATCATCCACAGACAAACGGCCTAACCGAATGGCTCAACAAGCCATCGCTGACCATGCTTTCTGTATGTCGACGTGGATCACAAGAACTGGGACAAAATTCTTCCTTTCGTAACCTTCGCCTATAATACCGCCGTTCAAGAAACCACGGTATTTATTCCTGTCCGCTTGCTTCACAGCTGCGAGGTTGCCACAATGTTAGACGCAATGCTTTCCGACAACTTCGAATCTACCGCAGTGAATGCTCCCCAATATGCTCAGTGTGCCGAAGAAGCTCGTCAGCTAAGCTCGCCTGCGCATTCGCTCTCAGCAATACTACGATGCTCACAGGTACAATCTCCGCCACAGAGAAGTTACCTGCCTCCGCAGACCAAGTGTGGATCTGGAGTCCCGTCCGCAAGCGCGGGAGGTCGGAGAACTTCTCCGGCGTTATTTCGGCGGGCTTACGGGTTCTTCAACGCCTCAATGAGTCCACTGCGCAGTTGTTCCAGAAAGCACCACGCGAAGCTCCCGCCGTACGCCACAACCAGACATCGTCCACGTGGCTAGGAGGAAGCCATATACGCACACTGACACCTACCTTCCCTACTTCGAAAGCATCGAGCCGGTGCCTTTCAAGGGGGGGAATAATGACACGTCAATTCAGTACATTTCCGTGTGTTGTGCAGTTCCAGTTTTCTTGCGCTTTATTTTGCGCGCCGCGGAGGATTCGGTGGGGAGAGACGAGGAACAACGAAGAAACGTGCTGCTCGATCGGAGCTGTTCTGTGTGTGACCTGTTGTTGCGTGTGCTGTTATTACCGTGACAATTTTCTAATGGCATTTCGGGGTCATTCATGCAAGAAAGTTTTATTGCGATAGCAATTATATGGACACTTCAACCGGATTCTGCCGTCGGCGGTCGCCGTCGTCGCGCCGTCGCCGTGAGTTCCCTGTAGATAAAATCTTCGCCGCGCGCCGTATCCCGAGCGGAAGTGTGCGTGGGACGCGCGCTGTCACGGAGAGCGAACGCACTCAATCTCACACGCGCAAGCAAGGAAGCGGAAGCCAGCGCCGGGGAGGAGGGGGGGGGGCGCACTTCTACTCTGCCAACAACCGCGCTCGTCACTCCACCCGCACCGTCTCTTATCTCCCCACGGCTCTGACCTTATGCGCCGTGCATTCGCCGCTCAGTTTTCCATTGAAGCGATAGACGACGTACCTTCGCCCCTGCGGCGTTGCGCTTGCTGCAGCGTTTTGACAGTCGTTGTCTGCAGTCATTCAGTGTGATCTATTCATATTTGTTTGTGCGCACTCACACCACCTGTTCATCTTCAGTTAGTAAATAGTCGGCCACATTTTACAACGGACGCTACACATGCATATGCTGCCCGGATCGCAGTGCAGCGCTACAGGGTGTCCCTTCGCACGCGCTGCCCACGGA